>NW_023144622.1:2180518-2364990 GCF_012932325.1 Thrips palmi
AACCACGTGAGCGCGGAGCGCAGGGCAGGGCTGGCCGGACACACTGGCACGGAGAGGAGGGGTGCGGACTGTGCGCGTGCCTGCAGCCTCACACAGTGCAGTGCCCCGGAGTCGGCCACTCCGTTTGCCGCTCCAGGGCACTGTGAGCGCAGGGAGCGCCCGCGGACCAGAGGATAGGCAACCCGGCCAACGGCCGTGGATGAATATGCACGCCGGCGAGGCAGAGAACAGAGAAATGTTTTTGTTCTCTCTCTCGCCGCTCCGCAAACCAGGGCCGAGAGAAACGATTTGCTTGAATCGCGCTGAGTCAGTGAGTCAGTGTTGGCAGCCGAGGCGGAGCGAGTCTTGTCATTAACCCCGCTGCTTGTCCGTCCGTCCGCCCCGCTCCGGGCCCCGCCTCCGCCAAGCAAGTCACCCTCCACGCCAGTGGACTGATTCCGGGGGCCGTTTTCGTCGCTCTGTCTCTCTCGCGCCGATAGGGCACGCGCCATAGTGCGAGAGAGACAGAGCGACTCACAGTGCCCACGCCCACACAGGTGCGCGCTCTACAAGTCACTCCGCGTGTCAAGCGAACGCCGGCACGGCGGCTCGCGGATTTTACGGTGACGCAACAAAGTCGAGACTTTGCGGTCGATCCTGGTAAAGTTATGCGATGGCAGTGTAGGTGCACATTGGGGCTCCGCGGCGGCGGCCTCGTCTTTCCACTGAGCCGTGGCGTGGCGTGCGGGTGGCGTTGCAGCGCATCACAGTGGCGTGGCGCCAGTAATTCAGGAGAAAGGGAATCGAGTTAGCGCGGTAAAAGCAATTACGTCTAACGGGTTCCATGTGGCAGGGCGCGGCTCGGCACGGCGCGGCGCGGCACGGCCTCCGAGGGCTGCGGGAGCAAACCTCGTTAGAAACACTGCGCCACGCCGGGCCACACCTTGGGGGTTGTCCCGGTTGTCCCACGCGCCGCTCTTAGGGGAGGTTCAAGTAGGGCAGCCTCCAGGGGGCGTGGGTGGAGGGGCAGTGCGGTAGGTTATGGCTGCTTTGCGTTGCTTCGCGTTGCTGCAGTCAAGCGATTTCGCTGCCCTCCCTCCGTCTCTCTCGCACTCACGGGGAGTGCCTCGCGGTCGCCATGCAGCCGTGCGGTGCGTGCGTTTCGCGTTTTAACGGCCTCGTGTTCCGAAAGGCCGGGGCTGCGGGGCCGCACGGCTGTTGGGGCCGTGATTTAAAAGTGCTCTTTCCGCCTCTCCTCGGCATGCCTGCAGGTGTGGTCGTTGTGGTCGACGCGGCCCGCGTCAAGTCGTTGCAGCCTGTTGCAAATGGCGCCCGCCTCGCACCCCACAGCCCCGCAGCACAGTAAGCGCAAGCCAGAAAAAGCGAGGGGGCGGGGCGCGGGAGGGGGGCGCTGTATATCAGTGGAGCTTCCGATTTAATGGTGCGCCATCTCATAAACGAGAGTTACAAGCGGCGCCATTGCCGAGCCGGGCCGAGCCGGGCCGAGCCGGGTACCAACATCAGAGTATTGAATTTCAAATGAAGGTCACTTCTGCGCGCATAACCGGAGTGTGACCGTGGCGGCGGCACGGCGCGGATGGCATGGCATCGCGCGGCCTGGCGCGGCCCCTTGCGTCACGATCCGACCGGACGGACCGCGGGACGGGGGGTTGGGTACGTCCCTGCAGAGGCAATCAATCCACTTCAAAAAGTTTCCCTTTTTTTCTGGTTTTTGATGCCCCACCTTTGCCGTTTGCCGCCGCACCGCCGCGGCCGCGACCCCCTCCACGTGCCGCCGCAGCGGGGCGGGGGGGCGGGGCGGGGCGGGGGGGCGGGGCGGGGCAGGGCGGGGCGGGGCGGGGCGGGGCGGGGCGGGGCGGGGTGGGGCGGGGTGGGGCGGGGTGGGACCTTTGGCCTTTCGCGTTCCCGGAGCGCTCTCAGTGGCGCTCTCCCCCCCCCCTCCTTTCGCGCTCCGCTGCCCCGCGTCCACCCCGCCTCATCAGACGAGCTGCAGCTCGCACAGTGGGCCGACGGGACCGAGACGGAACAGAGACGCCCCGCGAGTCCCACGAGTGCGAGAGAGACAGAGGCGGTGAAATAAAACACCGCTTCTGCCCGCCGGCGCCGTCCCCGTCACTTAGTCGGGTTGTCGCTACCTACTTCTTGGGTCGCCTCCCTCCGCTTCCCTTCGGAGCCCCTCTGCCCCAGCTGCAACCTTTCCCCCCCCCTTTCCCCTCGTCGGCCACCTGAGCCTCGGTGCAGGGCGGCGGCGTGGCGCCCTCCCCGCTACACGAGCTACTCCAAGAGCAGCACCACGGCCCCAGCAGCAAGCAGCCCTCAGCGTGATCCCGTGTAATATATACAGAGGCGTGACATCGGCGGAGCGTGGGCGCGGGGCCGCGCCGCGCCGGGGCCGCCTGGGGCTCCGGGCTCGGAGCTCTGGGCTCGGCGGGGCGAGGAAAAACCATTTCCCCACCGCTTCAAAAAGGGCTGTATAGGAAAATTGGGAGGAATTAGGCGGGCCTCTGCCGTGAGCACCTGTTCGCAAACATCCGTTCCATTGCGTCCAGACTTACTTTTCGTAAAAGAGTTTTATTTGAAGAAGCGTGAAGCGAATCGAACCGTGACAGTGTGTACGTTTGTTGCTGCTGCTCCACGAGTTCCACTGATTGGACGTTTCTCTCCCCCCCCCCTCCTGCCCTTCCTGCTTCGAACCTCATTGCGTGCCGCGCCGGCCTGCTTTCTCGCCAGGAGCTCCAGGGCCTCCAGGGCCTCCAGGGCCTCCAGGGCCTCCAGGAGGTCCCCGAGGTGTGGAGTCAGCGCCGCCCCTTCCTAGTGGCGCTTCCGCCCCGAGATGATGACCCACCTCAGTTTGGAAGCAGCCTCGCTGCAAAGGTCCAAAACGGAGACAAAAGTGCGGTCCAAACTTTGCGACGCGTCCCCAACTAACTCCCACTGTCTCTGTGCTCGGCAGGCCACTTCCTGTTCCTGAACGTGCAGCCCAACTCGTCGGAGCCGCTGCACCTGACCAGCCCACTGTACACCTTCTCCAACGGCGTGTGCAAGCTGCAGCTGTCCCTGCACACTGCCAACGTGTCCAGCAACGCGAGCGACCCCGCCGGTCTGGCGGGCCAGGCCGGCCACTCGGCCAACGGCACCATCGCGGTCTTCGCGGAGAGTCCGCAAGGCAACGGGTCCTACGTCCGCTGGGTGTTCAAGCAGAACGTCGCCAACACGGAGAACGCGTCAGTACACCACTACTTGATTCTCTGACTGCGCGATTCGGCAATGAGTCGCTTGCACAGTGGATTTGCCAGAAGACCGGTGGAGGCGGCCGAAACTCCAGACGCGATTTGAGCTCCAGAGTCGCTAAACGGGACTCGGACCGAACGTGTGACCCCACCAATGGATTGCTCTCCGAACGAGGAATCCATTGCCGGTCACACGTTCGGTCCGAGTCCTGTTTAGCGACTCTGGAGCTCAAGACGCGTCTGGAGTTTCGGCCGCCTCCACCGGTCTTCTGGCCCACTGCGCCGGAATGGATCCGTCACGAGGCTTGCTTCTCGTCTTGCAGGTGGCAGCAGCACACCATCTTCATCGGGCGCGTGCTGCAGACCATCCGCATCGTCATCGAGATCGCCAACAACAGCCAGCGCTCCGGCCACGTGGCCATCGACAACCTGCAGCTCGTCAAGTGCTTCCACGGTACGTTGCGTTCCCTGAGAAAACATGACAAACTATTCCAAGCCTTACAGAGAAAAGCAGCTTGTATACATAAGCTTACAAAGAAAATATTTCGTAATTTACAAACTATTTCTTCGTGTGACAAAGTAAATTGGTTTACTATGCTCAAAATACTTTCGTAAGGTTTTAAGCGTGCGCTGCTCTGCGTCCTCGAGGCAGCGAGTGGACAGGGACTTGACTCACAGTGGCGTGGCAGCGTATCGAAAAGAGGATCGAGATGAACCGCATTGAGCGGCAGGCGCGGCACAGTGGGCCAGAAGACCGGTGGAGGCGGCCAAAACTCTGGACGCGTTTTGAGCTCCAGAGTCGCTAAACAGGTCTCGAACCGAACGTGTGACCCCACCAATGGATTGCTCTCCGAACGAGGAACCCATTGGTGGGGTCACACGGTCAATTCGAGTCTCATTCAGCGACTCTGGAGCTCAAAACGCGTCTACAGTTTTGTCCGCCGCCACCGGTCCTCTGGCCCACTGTGCGCCATGGCTCCACTGGACCAGCCGACACTTACCACACGGCTGTCTCTTTGTCCGGGCCGTCCGGCGCTTTGGCCCGTGAATGGGAATGGGCTGCTGCTGAACAGCGCTCTGTCTCTCTCGCACCTCCACGGCACGCCCCACGAGTGCGAGAGAGAAAAAAGGAGAGAGCCTGCATGGAACCATCACGCTGTCCATTTGAGTGTCGCGCCGGAACGAACAACGGGAAGCAGGCGAAGCGGGGCATTGTGTTGCCTTTCGTTCATTACACTGTATCACTCCCAGCAGGCTGATTCCATCGCTGTCTCTCTCGCACTCACGGGCTGTCCCGGTGCGAGAGAGACAGCGATGAAAACGACTCTCGGAATCAGTCTGCATGGCGACGCGGCGGAGCGGGGCTGGCGGCACTGGGGCGAGATCGGGAGCCCCAGCTAAAAGCGGCCGGGTGATTAATTATTTTCATTTGTCGGCACTCCGGTCGCGCGAGCGAGGGCACACTGTAGGCCACGAGCCTCGAACCGCGTCGCGCGCGCCGTATGCCACAGTAGACTGATTCAGAGTCGTTTTCGTCGCTCTGTCTCTCTCGCACTCGGGGGGGGGGGGGGGGGGGGCACGCCGACAGCACGGGGCCACGCCGGCACGCCGCGGCCCTGCGCGCGGCCCGACCCAGTCACTTTCACTGTTGCTCGAGCACATCAGGCACTGGAAGGGGGAGCTCGATTTGAGGGTCAACGGGGTGGGAAGAGGCAACGGAGACCGCAAGGGATCGGGGTCGGGTGCGTCTCAAGCTGGGGGCGGGCGGGGGCGGCAGTGCGGCACCCCGCCCCGCCCCGCCCCGCCCCGCCCCGCCCCGCCCCACCCCGCCGGTCCGGGCTGACCGCCTAGTGTACTTCTAATAGCGTGGGAGGATCGGCAAGGCAGGCCCAGTCAGGCCGAGGCAGAGGCAGGCCAAGGCGACCGTAGTGTCCTCCCCCCCCCCCTCTCCGACGCCCACGGCCCGCGCGTCCACCCCCGCAGCGTCCTCCACCCCCAGCCGGCGGCCCGCCACCCCCGCCGCCCCCGCCAGGCCCGCCCCCCGAGCCGCGACGCCGCGAGGAGGCTGCGAGGTAACAGTGGGGCAGGCGCGCGCCCAGGCCAGCCAGGCAGCAGGCTCATTCCAAACAGTCGTTTCGTCGCTCTGTCTCTCTCGCACTCGTGCGGCGACCCGCAAGGGTGCGAGAGAGACAGAGCGAGGAAAGCACAGTTCGGAATCAGCCAGCAGAGCAGGCAGCCTTCGCGGGCATAATTTCAGTGAAACTGCCGCGCCGGGGACGGCCGGGCCGGGCCGGGGAGGAGAGGGGGGAGGGGGCATGGCGTCGCACGGCGGCGTGGCCGGGCGTGGCGGGCAACCCTAGCCAGGGGCGGGATCACCATGAGGGACGGTGCCTCGAGCCCAGCAGACTCATTCCGAGAGTCGTTTTCGTCGCTCTGTCTCTCTCGCACTCATGGGGCGTCCCCTATAGGTGCGAGAGAGACAGAGCGACGAAAACGACTCTCAGTCTGCAGCCCGCCCTCCAGCCGGACTCGCAAAAAGGTCCTCCGAGGCCAAGTAATGGTTGGCTTGGCTAATGCAGGGAAGGGACAGGCCCAGCGGGGGCGGGCCGATTTCAGGCACTGCTTTCGTCCACGAGCGTGGACGCCGGACGTTAGGACGAACTGCCCTCCTGCGCTCGTCTCCGTCACTCTCACACTGTGACCGCACCGAGAGAGACAGCGCGACGAGGCGCTGTCCGGGACGAAGGCCGAAACACGGGCCACTTTGGGCGGACAATGCTGTTGGAAATGGGATTTGTCCGCGGGGAAGTAACTACCAAGGTGTGCGTGGGCGGCAGGGGGGGGAGAGAGAGAGAGAGAGAGAGAGAGAGAGAGAGAGAGAGAGAGAGAGAGAGAGAGAGAGAGAGAGAGAGGGATGGCAGCCTGCTGGAGCGCCCTTATCCAGCATGGCATTCCGCGCGCCGGACTAGGAAGGCGAACAGGTGTAGCCATGGCGTAGCCAGTGTAGCGGAGACGGCGAGGCATCCCTGGAGCTTCCTGGAGCTCCCTGGAGCTGGGGCTGCTTCGAGAGGGCCCACTGCACAAAATTCGAGACGCGTTTTGAGCTCCCGAGTCGCTAAACAGGACTCGAAGCGAGCGTGTGACCCCACCAATGGATTCCTCGTTCGGAGAGCAATCCATTGGTGGGGTCACGCGTTCGGTTCGATCCCCATTTAGCGATTCTGGAGCTCAAAAGGCGTCCGGGATTTTGGCCGCCTCCGCCGATCTTCTGGCCCACTGTGCACTGGGTTCCTCTACACGCAAAAACGGAAAACAAAAAGGAATCGGCCCAATTAGCTTGCGGGATTCATCGACTGTGGCCTGGGCTGGGCTCGCCTGGCTCGCCGTCTCTCGCTCGAATTACAAATTGCGCGCTAATAAGCCGACTGGCATGGGCGAAGCATCGGCTTGGGGGGGGGAGGGGGGGGGGCTGCTGGCGGCTCAGCCCTTATTATCCGGGATACCAATTATCGGCCGATGGTTTACATCCGGGAAACAAGTGGCCGATCGCACTCCGCCCCGCGGCTGGCAAGGCAACACGCCGCGCAACACGCCAGGCAACAAGCCACCCAACGCCGCGTGTACTACGCAACTTGGGCTGGGCGCTGCGCCCAGGGCTGTGTCCGCAAAAGGGGTTCAAGGAGACGCTCTCCACGTTCGCCGGGGCGGGGCGGGGCGGGGCGGGGCGGGGGGCGGGGCGGGGCGGGGCGGGCGGGGTTGTCGTTGTCGCTGTCCGCCCCCAACCCCGCGGCACCACGAGGCTCTCGCTCCGCGTGGCTGCACGCGGATGCTGAGCTGTGCCTCGTCGCTCTGTCTCTCTCGTCTCGCGCCCCAACGGAACGCCCCATGAGTTGCGAGAGAGACAGAGCGACGAAAAACGACTCTCGGAGTCAGTCTGCAGGCGCTTTGCGCTTCCACTGGCTTTCCGCGTCCGGAACGGACAACGACAACAACAACAACAACAACAATAACAACAACAACAACAACAACAACAACAAACAACGGGCCAGCGGGCCGAACGGGCCGCCCAATCAGTGAGTTGCCTTTCTTCTTGTTCGCAGGGAACCGGCTGAAGACGGGCGAGCAGTGCAGCACGCCCTCCAACTTCCACTGCCCCACCGGGTCCGGGGAGACGGACCAGTGCCTGGCCCACTCCCACGTGTGTGACCTCGTCAAGGACTGCCCCAACGGCGAGGACGAGGACGACGAACAGGACTGCCGTGAGTAGAATCAACCCCTGAGTAGTTCTAACAGTGTAGTGGCACGCCATTCTCCACTCGGGCCTCTGTATCGCCACGCCGCACGCTCTCCTGCGCCGGTTAGTAGTTTCTGTTTGTCCTTTTCAAATACGTACGCCGGAAATGGAACTCTATGACGAGCGGCTCTGTCTGTCCGTCCGTCTGCCTCTGTGTGCGTCTGTTGTCTGTCTGCCGTCCGTCCGTGCGTCCGCCGCCCCAACTAGGGAGCGCCCCGCCGGGACAGCTGGACAGTCGTGTGTTCCATTCCGCCCTCCAGTCTCCCTCCAGCAGGCCGAACTACATGCTGCGTCTCTCTGTCTCTCTCGCACCGACGGGCCGCCCTCATGGAGCAGACGAAGATGGAGGAGGAGGAGAAGCACACGCTAATTGTCGAATCGATTCTATCGAGTTTTATTTTTGCACGGCCTTGGCTCTCTCTCTTTTTTTGTTGGTGAAGTAAGCGGGCTGCCGCGGTGGCTATCGCGGCCCGGTGGACATCACTACTCCTCCCTCTCACTCCCTCCGCAGGGCCTCGGCCAGGGCCTCGCGGCTCGCGGGGCAAGGGCACGATAAATCCGGCCGAACACGTCGGTGAAAGGGAAAAGGGCTGCGAGGAAAAAAGAGATACAAAAAAAAGAGAGCTGTCCTTGTTGCGGTGCGCGGTCTAGCAAGGGCACCGCGGCGGACGCACAGTTACTTTTTTCCCGCCCAAATTTGAAAGTGCTATTTGTTTCGGCGGAGGGAAAGTGTCGGCGGGGAGCAGCCAGGCGTGCGGGCCGCAAAGTCCATTGTGCGCGGCAGACGGATTCCGAGAGTCGTTTTCCTCGCTCTGCCTCTCTCGCGCTCACGCGGTGGCCCGTGTGGGTGCGAGAGAGACAGAGCGACGGAAACGCGGATGCCGTCTGCCGCTCCGCACCGCTCCGCGCTCCTCCACATGAAGGACGTGTGGACGACAGACGCGCGACGCAGAGTCGATCGTCCAGTGGGTTGGCGCCGTTGGCGGTGTGGGGGATGGGGCCCTGGCCCTGGCCCTGGCCGGCCCGCGGCCCGGCTCCTTAATCTGATACAGCCTTTATAGGTCCCTTAAGTAAAGTCCCTGATCACCATTAACCTGTCAACAATAACAGTCCCGCTCCCAGCCGAGCCGACTGGAGGCAGCCAGAGGTGCTCAGGAAACAGGGGCGGAGGGGGCGGAGGGGGCGGAGGGGGCGGAGGGGGCGGAGGGGGTGGCCCGGCGAAAGCCAAGAGGCCAAGGCAGGAATCCAATGATAATAACAAGCCCGCCTCCACCGGCAGGACCTTCGTATCAACAGCCACTCCGGGACGAAAAAATCGGACAGGAAGTTAACTATGTGCAGCACTCCCCCCTCCTGGCCGAGGCCGAGGCCGTAGCTGGCCCAACCCGACGGCACAGAGCGCAGCACGCGTGGGGTTTGCGGGGGCGTTGGTAGGGCCTTGGTTGGGCAACCCCTCGGAGACTGCCGGAGACCCACTTCGCGCCCAACTATCTCTGCCCGCCGGCTCAAGTTTCGATTTTCGCGCCCTTATCCCGCGGCCATCCCTTCGGCATCGCTTCGCTGAACTTCGCTCGCGCCGGCCGATGGTTGCGCTAGGTTCCGAGTTTTTGGCTTTTTGGCGCGCAGAGGAAGACAAGACTCTGGCCTTCAAAGAGAAACTTTGAATTCCTCGCTCCGCGGCTCCGCGGCCGGCCCGGGAAAGCTTGGCGCCGCGGCAGGTGTTGCTTGTTTAGGCTCGGTCGCGGCGGTCGCGGCCGCGGCGTGGGTGGCGCGCTCAAACCAAACCGACACGCGCTCTTCCGCCCAGCCCTAGGGCCGGCTAGGTGCCGTGGAGGCGGCCAAAACTCTAGACGCGTTTTGAGTTCCAGAGTCGCTGAATGGGACTCGAACAGGACGTGTGACCCCACCAATGGATTGTTCTCAGAACGAGGAATCCATTGGTGGGGTCACACGTTCGGTTCGAGTCCTGTTTAGCGACTCTGGAGCTAAAAACGCTTCTAGAGTTTTGGCCGCCCGCGACGGTCTTCTGGCCCACTGTGCGGGGGCTGGTGGGCGGTGGGGCGGTCAGCGGGACTTCGTTTACCAGTCCGGAGTGCGAGTGAGTAAACCGATTTTGGGCGCCCCTTTGCAGTGAAGGTGCCCCGCGGCGCGCGCTGCGACTTCCAGGACGGCATGTGCGGCTGGAACGCGTCGACGCCGCACCGCGCAGTGCAGTGGAAGCGCCTCAACGGGTCCACGCCCGGCTACAAGGGCGCCAAGGACCACACCTACGGCAACGACACCGGCATGTACCTCTACGTCGACACCACCAACGGCGAGCTGGGCCAGGAGGCCCTGCTGGACAGCGCCGTGTTCAACCCGCCGCCGCCGTGCCACCGCAACGAGACGGCCAAGAAGTGCTACAAGTCTTGCGAGGTCAGCTGGGGGCGGGGTACACTCTGGGCGCGTTTTGAGCTCCACAGTCGCTAAACAGGGCTCGAACCGAACGTGTGACTCCCACCAATGGATTCCTCGTTCGGGGAGCACTCCATTGATGGGGTCACACGTTCGATTCGAGTCCCATTTGTCGACTTTGCAGCTCAAAACGCGTCCAGAGTTTTGGCCGCCTCCGCCGGTCTTCTGGCCCACTGTGCGTCAGCTCTGTCTCTCTTGCGCTCACGGGGCGCCCCGTTGCGTCCCGCTAGGGGTGTGAGAGAGACAGAGCGAGTCCGGGTCCGTCCGGCCTGCAGGGCTTCTCACTGAATGTTCCATCGGCCTGACGGCTTCCTTTGCTTGCTTTGCCTCCCCCAGTTCCGGTTCTTCTACCACCAGTACGGCCAGCACGGCGGCTCGCTGGCCGTCAGCGTCTTCGAGTTCTGGCCCAAGAACAAGCGCAAGCAGTACCAGGTGTTCTGGAAGTACGGCGACAAGAAGTCCACCTGGACGCAGGTGCTCATCACCCTGCCGCCGCTCAAGTACAAGTAAGCACACCAAGTCCGAGAAATACTCTCTCTTTCTGGTGGTCTCGCGTTCTTTGGTTCCTAGCTCGCCCCTTGTCCTTGTCGTGCCGCAGGTACCAGATCCACCTGGAGGCGCGCAGGGGCATGCGCGCCGCGGACATGGCCGTGGACGACATCACGCTCAGCCCCGAGTGCTTCGGCAAGAGTGAGTAGAGCCCTTTCTCTCTCTCTCCCTCTTACGGGGCGTCCCGTGGGGGTGCGAGAGAGACAGAGCGACTCCCATTCATGCGTGCTAATTTGTGCAATTTGTGCAGGGCTGCCGCCGGAGGAAGTCGGCGACTATGACTACGACAAACCGGAGCCCCCAGGTAAGCGGCCCGCCTCCCGTCCAGGAGGGGTGGGGAGGGGGGAGGCTAATCGCAGCTCTGCAAATGAATCCGTTCTCCCGGCTTTGGAGGGGGAAGGGGGGCACTCCGAGGGGCGTCTGCAGCGCGGCGTCTAATGCCATCCAGGCCCGCCACTGCCAGTAAACTGATTCCGAGGGTCGTTTTCGTCGCTCTCTCTCTCTCTCTCTCGCACGTGTACAGAACGCCCATGAGTGCGAGAGAGACAGAGCGACGAAGACGACTCTCAGTCTGCAGCACGGCGAGCAGCACGGCGAGCAGCACCACGGTGGCGGCGAGGCGCGTGGCGCCCCAGAGAGGCTAATTTCGGTGCCCTCATTAAGTCGGCTGATTGCGCGTACTTCGTTTACGGTGGCGTGGTGGCGCCTTTGCGGAAAGTGATTGCGACCAGAATCGTCAAAGGCCCCGCCCGAGCAAAACCCTTGAGGTTTCCTTTTTTTTTCGGCTGTTTGTTGGCCGTTTTATTTTTACGCAATTTGGCTTTTCTGTTTTTCAGAGCCCGTTGAACCGGACATGCATCGCGACTTCATCAACAAGACGAGTAAGCATCGTGGAGCGGTGGCGCTGACGTAACGTCTAACAGTGGATTTGCTAGAAGACCGGTGGAGGCGGCCAAAACTCTAGACGCGTTTTAAGCTCCCGAGTCGCTAAACATGACTCGAACAGAACCTGCGACCCCACCAATGGATTCCTTGTTCGGAGAGCAATCCATTGGTGAGGTCACAGGTTCGGTTCGAGTCCCATTTAGCGACTCTGGAGCTCAAAACCCGTTTCTAATTTTGTCCACCTACACCAGTCTTGTGGCCCACTGTGCGTCCGAGCGGGTGCCCCTTTAATTCCCCTCCCTGTCTCTGATTCCGTTCGCAGTGTACGTGTTCTCCACGTGCGGCGCCAAAGGCATGGCGGGCCCCACGCAGGCGCAGTGTGCCGCCGCCTACAACGGCACCGCCACCAACGTGACCGTCTTGTCCGAGGCGCCGTACGCTGGCGTGCAGCGCTGGGTCGTGCCGGAGACGGAGGTGTACACGTGAGTATCCAGTCTCTGACGCGTTTTGAGCTCCAGAGTCGCTAAACAGGACTCGAACCGAACGTGTGACCCCACCAATGGACTCCGCGTTCGGAGAGCAATCCATTGGTGGGGTCACACGTTCCGTCCGAGTCCCGTTTAGCGACTCTGGAGCTCAAAACGCGTCCGGGATTTTGACCCACTCCGCAGGCCTTCTAGCCCACTGTGTGGCGGCGGAGAGGCGGGAAAGAAGAGAGAAAACAAAAAGCGGAGCGGGGAGAGGGAAATGGCGAGTCGCGGCACGGCGGCGCGGGAAAAGAGAAAAACCCGACTGTTTTTCCAACATCGTGATTTATTGCCTTCGGAAAGAGGGGGAAATCTCACCTGCGGCATGCTAATGGAAAGAAAACAGCCGCCAGCGAGTGTAGGAGAAAGGGGGGTGGCCTCAAAGGTGGCGAACGAAGACGCGTCCGCGGCCCACGGGCCACAGCGGGCGTTTACCTAGTCGGAGCAACAGCCAGGCAGACGCTGGCAGGCGCAGCCCGGGTCCTGCCGAACCCTAACAGGAGCCCACAGCCTCGACAGCCCCCAACTACCCCTGGCCGGCCCTCCCCTCCCCGCCCCGCCGTCCGCGCGCCGACAGTGTGTAGGCGGACGCCGGCAAGGCGAGAGGAGAGGCGGCAGAGGCGGCGGGGCGAGGAAGAGAGGTCCTCAGTCGACGACCCCCGGCATCCCGGCACAGCGGCGTAGCAGTGCTAGCAGTGTCGGGGCAGTCGGCCCTCTCGCCTGCTTCCATAGCGCCAGTCCGCCGGTGCACCGGATGGAGGGGGCAGAATCCTGACAGGCCGACAGGCAACCCCTTCCTACGCCACTGACCCCCGGCAACCCCCTCCCCCTTTGCCATTCTTCTCGCGGGCCAGCCGGCCCTCCTTCTATTGCGTAGCGGCGGGATCTATGTACATTCCAAAGTGTCTGCCTTTGTTGTTGTTGTTGTTGATGCTGAAGCGAGAACGTGGAAACGTGTGGCAGGATTATTGCTCGCGGCGCCAGCGGCGGCAGCGGCTCCGAGGGCCAGGGCTGGAGCCTGGCGGCCGAGTCGCGCATCGTCCTGGACCTCAACAGCGGCGACGTGCTCTACATCCTGGTGGGGCAGGAGGGCACCAGCACCTGTCGCAAGGTACTGCAATAGCCTGCCTGTCCTAATTAAACCTGCCGCGGCATTCCGAGGGTGGAACAGAGATAACCTCGGTCTCTCCGCAGGGCGACGACTCGAACGGAGAGTGCCGCAGCTTCTTCAACGCGCCGTCCGACCCGCGCGACGTGCGCAAGCAGCTCATGTACGGCGTGGACAACACGACGGGCGGCGGCGGCGGCGGCGGCGCCTCCTTCGTGTTCAGGGTAGGTATCCCAGCGGTGCCAGTTTCGCCGCCTCCGGACAGCAACAACAAAACCAAGACCGCCTTGCCCTTGTTGTCCTCGCAGCGAGTCAAGAGCGCGGGCCGGGCCCCGCAGCCGCTGGTGGTGGCGGCGGGCGGCGGCGGCCTGGGCAACATCGGCCAGGAGCGGCACGGCGCGGACGACGAGCGGCAGCACGGCCACGGCGTCAACGAGTCGCGGACCGCCTCGGCCGGCGTGGGCTTCGGCGCCAGGCCCGCGGGCCCCGGCGGCGGCTGGCTGGCCTCCAACGTGTCGGACCGCGCCGGGCTGTCGCTGCTGCAGGGCGCGCTGGGCGGCCGCGGCTGCAAGAACAGCTCGTCCGGCAAGGGCGACGGCGGCTTCGGGGGCGGCGGCGGAGGCTGCGCCGCGGGGGGCGGCGGGGGCGGCTACTCCGGTAGGTCACCACGTCCATAGACACATTCCGTAGCGCAGTGGGCCAGAAGACTGGTGGAGGCGGCCAAAGTCCGAGACGTGTTTTGAGCTCCAGGGTCGCTAAATGGGGCTCGAACCGACCGTGTGACCCCACCAATGGATTGCTCTCCGAACGAGGAATCCATTGGTGGGGTCACACGTTGGTTTGAGTCCTGTTTAGCGACTCTGGAGCTCAACACGCGTCTAGAGGTTTGGCCTCCTCCACCGGTCCTCTGGCCCACTGTGCGTAGGGGTGCGATAGAGATAGAGACGCGTGCGATGTGCGACTGCGCAGGCGGCAACGCGTGGACGGAGCGCTACTACCACGGCGAGGGCGGCTACTCCGCCGTGCTGGAGGGCACGCTGCGCCAGGCCACGCCCGGCCTGCACGAGGGCAGCGGCAGGGTCGTCATCATCCCCGGGCTGGCGGGCTGCGACTGCGCCTACCGCTGCGCCGCGCTCAACGAGAAGCGCTCCCGCGTCGAGTGCGTGTGCCCGCCCGAGTGGAGGGTCAACGGCAACCTCTGCAAGCGTGAGTCCAAAGTCCCTTCTCCCTGTTCACTGCACTGGCGGTGTCGGCGTGTTGTCATCGGCCTGTCTCGTTCCAGCCGAGGGCACGAGCATCTACCACTACATCATCCCCGTGCTGGTGGGCGTCCTGGTGGTCATGGTCATCATGATGTGCGGCTGCGCGCTGTACACCTGTGAGTAAAGCGCGGAGCGCGACGCGATGTGTCAACCCGAGCTGGCGGGTCTTGACCGTGCTTCGTTTTGCAGACAACAAGTTCCAGAGGCGCAAGGAGATGCACCTTCGGCGCAAAGGGCCGACGGGCGCCGACCTCCAGCTGCGCAACCTGCGCAACGACCTGATGACGGAGACCAACCCCAACTACGAGTTCGCCGGCGAGCGCTACACGCTGCGCGACCTCAAGGAGGTGCCCCGGGAGCACCTGCGCCTGCTCCGGGCGCTGGGCCAGGGCGCCTTCGGCGAGGTGTACGAGGGCCTGTACAAGATGCGGCCCGGTGACGCGGTGGAGATGCCCGTGGCTGTCAAGGTGAGTGACAGGGACAGACAGCCAAAGCCGTCCCCTCCGGAACAACTCGCCGCGGGACTGACAGCGACACACATCGACTTCCTCTTTTGCAGACTCTGCCCGAGCTGTCCACGCTCCAGGCCGAGAACGACTTCATGCTGGAGGCGCTCATCATGGGCAAGTTCAACCACCCCAACATCGTCCACCTGATCGGCGTGTGCTTCGACAAGCACCCCCGGTACATCGTGCTGGAACTGCTGTCCGGCGGCGACCTCAAGACGTTCCTGCGCGAGTCGCGGCCCCGGCCGGTAAGCATTCCCCGCTCTTCTCCCTCCAGGGGCGGATCCAGGGACGGGTGCAGGGGGATGCACAGTGGACCAGAAGACCGGTGGAGGCGGACAAAACTCCAGACGCGTTTTGAGCTCCCAGAGTCGCGAAACAGGACTCGAACCGAACGTGTGACCCCACCAATGGATTGCTCATCCGGAGAGCAATCCATTGGTGGGGTCACACGCTCGGTTCGAGTCCCATTTAGCGACTCAGGAGCTCGAAACGCGTCCGAAATTATGACCGAGCAAAGCGCGACTCTTTCCTACCTCTCAGGCGGCCTTGCCAAAGCCGCTTTGCCTCCTTCAGGGAGAAGTCCTGTCTCCACCCCACTGTTGCAGGACCGGCCGGGATCGCTGTGCATGAAGGACTTGCTGGCGTGCTGCGTGGACGTGGCCAAGGGCTGCAAGTACCTCGAGGAGAACCGCTTCATCCACCGCGACATCGCGGCCAGGAACTGCCTGCTCACGGCCAAGACCCCCGGGCGCATCGTCAAGATCGCCGACTTCGGCATGGCCAGAGAAGTGTACATGTAAGTGACGGCGGGGGGTGGGGTGGGGGAAACGTTTCCGGAGATGCTCTTTTAACGACACCGCGTCCGCGCGTCTCTGCCGCAGGTCGGATTACTACCGGAAGGGAGGCAAGGCCATGCTGCCGATCAAGTGGATGCCCCCCGAGGCCTTCCTCGACGGCATCTTCACGGTCAAAACGGACGTCTGGTGAGAAAAAAAAAACCTCTTCCCTTTTTTCGTGTTTTGTGGTTGGTGCTTTTTACGCCGGGAGGGTGGGGGCTAACGGTTTGGCTGGTGCAGGTCCTACGGCGTGCTGCTGTGGGAGGTGATGTCACTCGGATACATGCCGTACACGGGGTGCGCCAACCGCAACGTCATGTCGCTGGTGGTGTCCGGGGGCCGGCTGGAGCCGCCGCCCAACTGCCCGCAGCCCGTCTACTCCATCATGACGTCCTGCTGGCACCCGGAGCCCCACAAGCGGCCCGAGTTCGCCACCATCCTGGAGAAGCTGCTGGAGTGCCTCCAGGTACCGAGGGCCAAAATGCCACCGCTGCTGCCGGCAATCGATGACTACCATTTCTGGCAGCATTGCGTGTACACAACAAAAATGCGCTCAAAATGAAATCATTTTTTAAAACTGTGATTTCAGGACCCGGAGATATTGTCCACGCCCCTTCGGCCTATGATAGGGCTGAGTGAGTCGGTAAGCCAACCAACTCGTTCTGTTCTTCGACTTTTCAAGAAAAAAAGTTTTGTTTTGCCCCACCGTGTTGGCGCACTTGTGTCCCGATTTTTTGCTGTAGTTTCTATTGGTTTTGTCTTTTTAACGAACTCCCCTTCCCATCGAGTGGATCTAAGTCCAAACCGGTGGGGCTCCTTGTATCCTATTCCAGTTGCTCTCGCCATGCGTCTTATTACAGTCAGCTCTGGTTAGCTGTCCCGACAACCGGGAGGCGCCGAGGACAGCTAACCAGAGGCCGGGCAGGTAGGCCCGGCCGACCCGGGACCGGGGATAGCCGGTAATCCCTCGCCGGCCGGTGGTGGTGGGGATGTCTCTGGGACAGCTAACCAGGAGCCAACTCGGGACAGTTAACCAGAGCTGACTGTAGTCAACTCCTGAGTGCTCCTGAGCCAGACACGAAAGAAAAAAAAAAGACCGAGAAAGAAAAAAAAGAAGTACGCCCCAACAGAAGTACAACAGCAGCGGCAGCGTCGTATTGCGCGTCGTGTTCGAGACACGTCTTCATCGCCAGTCGCTTCTTCAGCCCCCATTGCCCCCCCCCCCCATATCCCCCTTCCGGCGCTCACTATTCTTGTGTGTTGGGCTTTCCAGGGCCTGCGCATTAGGTATAACCATGACTTTGAGGCGATGGCGAAGTCGATTGCCCTAGTGCACGGCTGGCTAGAAGACTCCAAGGTACGCGACTCGTTGACTTGAGGTAGAGATAGGCCCTTCAGGGCACACAGCCCAGCCAGGCCAAAGCCAGGCGAACGCACCAACACCAACGCACCGAGACACCGAGAGGTTCAGTCCGGTGTAGTGCACCGCGCACTGCACGTTTCGTTGGGCTTCCGTCGCCCGCAAAAGAACTGGCACTGCCTTTCACGTTCGAACTCACCCGCACAGTAATGGATTGAGAATGATGTCGTGGTGTCGAAGGCCAGTGTGTCCATCGCCCTACTCCACCCCACCCCAGCACTGGAGCTAAGAAGCCCGACTCCCACTCACCGCCAACGAAGTAGCTGGTCTCCGCCAGTGCATGCGCTGTGCGGCGCTGTGCGCTGCGGCGGGATTGACACGAGGGCCGCGCGCTTGCGATCCAACCTAGCGGGCTCCGAACGGTGCCACCGTCCCTCCGTCCCTCTCGCACCCTTACGGCGCTCCCCATAAGTGCGAGAGAGATTGAGCGACGAAAACACCTTTCGGTTCTGAGAGACGCCGCCGTGCTGATGTGCCCCCAGGTCTGCTCCACCGACCCGGACGCGATGCCGCCCTCGTTTAGCGTGGCGCCGTCGGCGTCCTCCGACTCGGCGGACATGACGTCGGCCACGGGGCTGACCGTCGCGGAGCTGGACCGCCTGGAGCGCCTGGAGCGCTCGGCCGACTACCTGGTGCCCATGCACACGGTGCCCGTCGGCAGCACCTCCCCGACGACGGGGCTGCCCCCCGCGCCGCCCCCGCCGCACCGACCGCCCCCGGGGCCGGCCCCCGGGGACGTCTGGATGCCCGGCCACACGCCCACCCGTGAGTACATGGACGAGTGCGAGTGCAAGTACACTCGCTGCGCGTGGCACGCGGCAGGCGGCACAAGCGATGTCGCGCTGGAGTGCAGCAATGGCTGCAATGGCCGCAGAGCGCCTGTGAACGAGAGGATAGGCAACATGCTGTGCTCGCGTGCGCGCCTGGGCCGCTGCTGCTGCCTGCGTGCCAGGCGCTCCATCGGCCCGTCAGGCCCGTCTCGTCCAACAGTCTCACTCATCCCTCCCTCCTCCTTCCTTCCTCCAGGCTCCCGGTCCAAGCAGCCGCTGCTGCAGGGAGACAGTTCCAGCTCCAGCCTGGGCAGCCTGCTGGGCATCGACAAGGCCATGCTGACGGGCATGCCCACCCAGCACAGCCAGCACAGCCAGCACAGCCAGCAGCGCAACGGGCCGCTGCCCAACGGCAAGGACGTCGTCAAGGACGTCGTCAAGGACGTCGTCAAGGACGCCGGCAAGGACGCCGTCAAGAACCCCAACCCGCTGACGCTGGACGCGTCCCTGCTGGGGAAGACCTACGGCGTGGGCAAATATCGGACGGACGGGGATGGTGCGCCGGCCCCGGCCCCGCTGCCCGTGGACTCGGAAATCTCCTGTTGAAATCCGACAGAACAGTGAAGATTCCTTTATCAGACTCTGTAGGGCGCGTCCGCTGGGCGCGCGATGGCGCATTCCATTTCGGTATGAATTTATAAATTGTTTTTGAACGTGTGTGGGTGAAGAAGATCGGCCGGTTCCGGTACTTAACGTTATTCTATACTAAGTCTATAATTTCTTCTATGGTTGTGAAATCTAGTCTCCCAATTTCTGCCGCTCTATCGCTGTTTGTTTCCTCAACGTGAATACAGAATGGTAGTCGCGAGAGAAACTGACAAAAAAAAGCAGCATGTGCGTTTTTGTTGATTTTTTTTAGATACAATTAATTGCCTAAGATAATTTGTGAAAAGAGTATGGTGAAATTATGTATAAATGAATCAGCTTACGGTAATAAATTGAGTGTAATTAACATAGTACCTGAAGAACTATTGCTGTAGAAATAAATAAGTTATACTTAGTCAGAAATTCATTTTATATTGTACGTCCATTTAATACTCCGACTTTGCTGGCTACATGTTATTTTCATGGTGAACAGATATATTAAATTTTACTTTGACTGTTGTGGGTGGTTCTGTGGCGCTTGAGAAGTGTGTTAATGTCACTTCACATGTGAGTGCATTTGTTCAAGTTCTCTGATTGTTTCTGATATATCTCTTTGATGTCGCTCTTATCACAAAATGCTAGCACCCCATGTAAGATTTTCATCGTCCTTTACCAATTTTAATGAGCTTGTGTGGAAAAATTAATTTGTCTCCAAAGGCGCTATGGGCTGAAACTCCATTCTAGGACGCCATTGATGGTCCGGTTGTGTTAGTAGGCTTTTCCAACTCAGTCACTTATCAACAAACTGCACAAGTGGTAAGCCACGTATTTTTTCTATTCTCTCAAACATATTTCAATATTTTTTCTTTTAAATAAAGGTTTGGGCACTTGATGTCTAAGGTTTCATGACGCAAGATCTGTAATGCCTTCAGATTAGCCCTAATCTCATCCAGTCTTGCGATATTGTACAATAATTCGATCGGTTAATAAACTTGCATCTCTAAGAAAATGCGCTGTAAGTCTGTAAGTTGGCTGACCAAGCCAAGAAACAGGAGCTAACTTCTTTTTCTTTTTAGCAAATGCAAATAATTATTATTTTGATTTTCTTGCAATGGGCGCTAAGAGATTTGTAGGGGGTATGTACAGTGGAGTAACAGGGTCCTTCTTTTCCAAAAGAAGAGAATATTATAGAAACAGATTTTAGGATTTCATGGGAGGAGCAAAGTGAAGAAGACTGGATGCCATGATGATGTAAGAGAGCAAGCTAGAGTAAGGGTAGGGCTTATGCTCAAATTTTGTCTCAATTGTGTTGCGTCTAAAAATGAAAGAACAAGTGTTTAAGTTAAACTCTATTGTGAAAGCAATTCACTTTCTTTTTTGAGTGGGAACTGGGCTTATTAGTAACATTTAAGTTTTTTAACAATTTTACCTGTCCAGCAATCTGAACAAGCATCAGCTAAAAACTTGAACTTATTGTTGTGTCATCATAACAGGTGATAGGAGATCTCCTCAACAGACTTTTGTTACACTTCTAAGTAGCAGCGATTCTGTAAATCTAGCATTTTAGCACTCAATCGAAAAATCAACTTCTCCGTTCTCTTTCTTTTCATATTTTAATCTCAAGTTTAAATTTCTTGTTGAAGTCGAAGCTGACAGTGGTTCTCTTGTAGAAGAACTCATAAGTCCTTTTGTGTTATTCCATCTGCACACTTCGATCGACACCCCTCTCATTATACAACCACCTTCCAATTCTTATGAAAGATCGTTTTGTTTTTAATGAAAATGTACCACTTTTAGTCAGTGAGGAGGTTTTGTAGCGGAGCACATGACCTAAATTAATTTGTCCCTTCCCTAAAAGAGGCATTTGGTGTTTCATTCGGTTTTCTTATTAATGAGGATTCATATTTTTTTTCTTAACTCCACCAACCACCATCAAATAAGTGTTGTTTACTATTTTTTAGAATACTCCTTTCATCTCTGCATTAAACAATGAGGACGAGTAGATATTAAGGAATATTTAGTACAAGTACACAAGTAAAAAAGACAAGCTCTGTTGAACTTCTGGTCTTTCAGCTGGTTTAAAAAGATGTGTCACAGCCATAACTGACAGTGGGGTCCAAAGGCTGTACAACTCCACAAGCACAGCTCCTACCCCTATTTCCTGCACCCCCATGTTGCCGAAAGGTTTTACTTCTCTTTTCCATAAGTGTGAAATAAAAAAAACCCATCAGATAAAACTAATATCCTGTACATAAATAATTCATGAACACAGCTGGAACATAAAGAGAATCACCTCAATGTGATGTTTGACGTTTATATTATAACAATATAGAGATTTAGTGTTTTCTAGACTTGAGCTTTCAGTAGAAAATGTGTGGCTTTAATTACTGAGAAACAACTGGCATGACCTTTGCTTCACTCGACCTTATCTGTTTTTCATGCTCCTGTTTTCCTTATTACTTGTAACATACCTAAATATGATGAATAAGAGATTAGAAGATGTTTGATGGACATAAAAAGCATTGAATGTGGAAAAGCGAAACTTCTTACTATTACTGTTAATGTTTGCTTGGGTACATTTTCTGGCGGCTTTACTGTTCAAAACTGTTGACTAGCTGCACACATCGTAAAGGTGTGAAGTGCAAACTGAAAGATAAGATATGTCCTGCACTTGCATGATAAGTCCATAATTTAATATTACAAGCAAATTTCTGTACACAAAAGTGTCTGTGGAACTGGATTGTCATTCCACTACACTTTTTAAAATGTTGACAGTAAGTAGTAGAAGTTATTCAGGTTCAGATTTGAATTTTGGAAAGTACTTTATAGATATGCATGCACTGTAGATCAACATTCCACACAAGTTTGAATGTTATTTTTGTAAACTAAATAGCTTTTCCTTAACAGTGCCAGCTCAAAGTAACAAAATGTGTAATGTTAAAGCTCTGTCTTATTAAGTATGCTTTGAATATTTTGTTCCCCATTATTTCATAATAAACTGCGTGTCTTTATAGTTTGCATCCACACTGTGCCACATGAATACTGGTCTGGGGGAAATGGATCAATCCTCAACAATAATTCAAGTTGCGCAAGAACCATGGGATAGCAGGCATAACAAGAAAGAAGGGTCATGGATGAAAAATATTTATGTACTCATACTGTACAAAAGTTTGGCAAAAACACACAGGAAACACCAGATTGAGACATATCGTCTAGGCAATGAGAACTTCCATCATAACAGAAAAGTGCATCAAATCAACAATTTTCAAACCAATAAATATATGCTAAATTAAGCATTGTAACTGTAAGTAGCAATAACTGACAGCAATAAAAAAACCAATTAATTACACTTTCAGTATGTATAACAGATGAATATTATTTGTTTCTAGTAACAGTGATAATACCAAATCAAAACGATAATTGTGACAATATTACTATAAACCTAAAATATTATTACTAAAGATTTTAGTAATATCCATAATCGTAATACTCATAACATTAACAAATTTCTGCGTTTCAGAGTTCAAATACAACATACGTAATAATCAAATATATAACATCCACACACACACTTCACTCACTCATCTTTCAGATAAAAATTTCACACACAACAAATGACTGGTTTAGAGGAGTGCACATTATGTGCCTTCCGCTACAGTATTTGTCGGAATAAATTGTGATACACTGGTTTTATGGGACATGCAACAGTATTGAAAAAATAAAGAACATATAGAATGCTTCAAACCATGAGTTATTACCACTCAAATAAGAAAATTAATAAGAGAAGCAAAAGAAATTTGCTTTTTATTCCTTTTTTTTTAAGCTTTGCAGTTTAAGAGTAACAGTCATAAAGTAACAGACATGAGCAGGTAATAATTGTCTGACATTCTTCAAGTCTAATAATGAACAAGGTAGGATACGCACAGGTATATTCAAAATATACTAATGAAGGTGGGTGAATTAAGGTAACTGTACAATCAAATAGTTTATCATTTACATAAAGTGTAAATTCTAAAAGAGGGAGAAAAAGTAAAATACAAAAAAGTAAAATAAGGGAGAAACTTAAGCCTTTTAAAAACAGAACTGTGGCTCTCTTTGGACTGAGACCAGTGGTCCCTGGATGCAACAGTTGAGGAGATATGTAAAACATACATAAATCCCCACTGAGCACTCTCGTAGCCCAATGTTTGAACAACTCTGGACAGGTGTAACAAGTATTGGTGCAGTTTCAGTGAGCATAACTTTTGGTCCTAGATAAACTATCATCCCGAAGTAGAGCCACATCAGTCAACTAAGATGATACAAACAAAATGAAACAGAGCGGCAACGGAACACGCCACTCCATGACGTACACCGGGTACCTTTCAATCATAGCAAAACTCATACACAGAATTCAAATAACATCACGCAAAAGAGATCACACAACTTTCACACAAATGAGTATACTCTCTCACTCAGTCTCTTGATAAGAGTCCAATGTCAACATGTCAGTGTGATAGCATTGATAAACGATTCATGATAAATATAATCAGTGAATTTATTTAAAAAATAATAATTTAAGCTTTCGGCATTTTAGACAATATATTATTAAATTAAATGGGCAGGAAGAGAAGGTCAGGTTAAAGAGCTTCTAACTGCTGGAATGCCAACCCACATCTTATCACAACTGGAGTCTACACTGCCAAGCCTCCTCAGCAACTTCCCAACCTTCCATTGCTAATCTTGTCTTCTTAGTACTTATCTAAGGACTTTGGTAACTTTCCTGTGAGGTGTCAATCACTTGCTTTGCAGTAACAATAATCTCTCTACAAAAGTGATGAGTGGACTGTTGGCAGAAAGCTTACAAAACGAGTGAGGCAAGACAACAGTCACATTAAAATAAAGGGAGGGGAAGGCAGGGAAGATCAGGCATAGCTAGTAAGGGCTATGAGTTGGCTTCATGTCTGCCACCACAAACACCACATCTCACACAGCACCAATGGCAGGCTCGCAAGGGTGGGTAACAGCAAAGACAGGGCACAATTATCGATAATAAAGCCAGCCCAATCCAGCGTCTTCTCCTTGCTAACCAATTTTCCTCTACGGGATTACAGTCACAAGGTTGCTGCACAAATTCTCCTTCCTCATCAGCCATACAATGATACAGCATGCACTGAGCACATGATATGCATGTCACATAATCCACTGCTGATCGCACACAGTCTGGGGCGTATTCACAGCTGCCTCGAGGATTGCCATCTTCTGAAAAGTGTTCCTGAAGAGGGAAAGGATAAATTTAGTTTCGAATAGGCTACCTCTTATCAACATCCTGATCAAAATAAATAGATCTCACCTGGCAGTGTCTACAGTTTTTTCTTTTGTCCTTCTTTTTCGAAGGCAAAGCGGGCTGAACAGAAGATGTAGATGTTAACGGGGTCTCAAGACTTGACTTTTTTAAGCTGTCTCTTCGATCCTCAATAGATGGGTAGATATATTCATGCACAGCAGTAAGCTGAACATATGAATAATTGTCTGCACTGCCTCCTACAGTGCCTCCTCCTCCAGGGGGTGGTTCTTTGACACGAGGGGGGCACTCAGGACCTGAACCTTTTCCAGGACTATCAATGCTGTGATGAGATAGGTAGTTAATCCGAGGATGGCCCGAGATGGTCAAATCGCACGGCTGTGTGGAGCTATATTTAGCACCTGATGATTCTGATGATGATTGAGAATCTCCTCGCTCAACAGGGAGATTTAATGTCTGCAGAAAATCAACACACACAGGTAAGATATAGGGTGGAGCCAAAAGAGAAAAAGAAAGAAAGAAAGTGAAGATAAAAAATATCTTACCATAAATACATCATCATCACCAGGGTCTTCATTATAATTTGCATGGTGATGTGTACTTTCAATTCCTGTTCAGAAAAAAAAAAAAAACCAGTAAAAATAATGAAAACATATGTACATTTGGCTTAAAGAGCAAACTTAATTGTTCGGAGAAATGAACTCAACACACTCAGGATTTCTTACCTGACAGTGGGCAAGCCTGGACTGAAGGGGGAAGAGGAAGCGGTAGTTGGGAATCGCTTTTACCATCTAGGATTGGGCCATTCCCAGTGTGATGAACTATAAAAAGGCAGCAATAAAGTATTTTTTAATAAAGCTTCGTAAATGTAAAAAATAAATGGGATGCGCTGAGACGGAAAGGGGTTGATTTCATTTAGCTCCAAACAAGAAAGTTTTAATATTATCTAGAGACTTCATTAACATGTAAGCTACTGTTCAGTGGGAGTCCATAAGCTCAAAAAAACATTAGAAATGTTGAGAACGATGATGTTTTATTCATATCAAATGTATGAATATGGACCACTCACACTTGCTAGCATAATGGCTGATAAGAGGAATAATTCAAAAAAGTTACAAAAAACTTAATATATTAACCTTGTAATAATTCCTCTATGGCAGTCCGAACTCCTTTGTCAAATGCACGAGCGTCAGCTGCAGTCTGAAAGGTGAGGCCAAACTTCTTTTCTCCAGTCTTCCAGTGGTGAAATGTGGGCATTACTTTATGATATTCAAAGTCTTTCTTGATAAGGCAGCTGAGAACAACCTGAAAGTATGAAATAGACTTGCATTAGTGCTGTACCTCAGTGGTATTATTCAAACTGAGTAAACCGTCTCATACCAGAATTACTTACAGATTGGTCTGATATTCTCTTTCCAAAAATAAGATATTCATGATTAGTCTCTTCTGGAGTTATTGAGCGCTTCCGAACAGACACATTGGAGAGTCCCCCACCACCCATAGGGACCCAACCACCAGTGCTGTCATCGCGCGTCATCACCTGCGCCCGCACTCGCACCAGGAAGGACCCGCTGCTGCCACTGAAACACAAATTTGGGATAAGCAACGCTTCTTAACAAGAATTCATTTCAATGAAAACATGAGCTGGTGCACTAAATCATACGTGGCCACAGTTAAACTCACGATGGAGGAAAACATTTATTTAAGAGAGGATGCTACCTTAAAATTTCCATAGTTTCATAATTTTGAAATGTGAAGGAATCGAGAAATTCCTCGGTGTCCTTAACTGAAATTCTTTTATGACTTTGCACAGGAGGACAAGTGTCCATAACCTAATCTTTATGTCATCACACACTTGATTTAATCAATTTCTGTGGTCACTCTGTCAACAATAATGATGCACTCAAGTAAAATGAAAACTTTGATATGATAAACGTGTAATGTCTGCTGGATAAAATCAGGCAGTTTAGTCTGATTCGAATAACTGGGCCACGGACGGACGGCCTCTCGCCTTTCTTTGTGTAGGCTTTGGCTATATATTGCCTTTTGCCATGGCTTTAACACTTGTCTCGGGGCAACATCCTGACAGGCGTCACCAAACAGAGGCCCTATCAATTGAAAACAAGTGATTATCAGACCCTCCCCACCAAATAGACCTGAATGAAGCAGCCGCCTGGCAAGAATGAATGAATGAAGTAGTCTTCATTGATCAGACCACTGCAGCTGCACCCACCATTCATGCATCAAAACTAATGCCACACAAATAGTCTGCGCGGCACAGCATTCATCAATCGGACACCGTTTGTAAACAGAGCAGAGGCATGACACACGCAGGAAACCCGCGGAGGCCAAATGACACAAATGTGACGGATTCAAGCCTGACTTAGCACGCCACAACTGAACGAAATCGTAGGATAGGCATGATGAGCCAGGCCAGGACCATTTCCTTCGCCTTATCCACCCCTGCGTACGCAGAACCATTCCGACGTCGGTTACTTACTCTTCACATCCTTCCGTCATTATGTAAGCCAAAGGAAATCCTACATTTGCCCCATTTCGTCCTTATTTTCACCATTTTTGACGCATATAAAATACATCAGCCGCACTTCACAAGAGAATAGGCCTAGGTTTCCTCGGCTCCTTCCCCCGTCTACGAACACGCTCAACAGATCTTAATCATCGCGCTGTGGGTATTTAAGGATAGCTGGGGACAGTATATTACATTTCCCCCTCGTATTTGGTATTTTAAACAGAATAATCGAAAACTAAGTTGTTCTGTGACGTGTACGCATTCAAGAAGCAGTGAGTGGGTGCGCCCTTATGGCGCGCGATTCAATTTCGGTTTCAAAGACGCTTTTCCTCAGAATTTTCGAGTTATTCTACGCTTTGTGGAGCAAAACTTGCAGTATTTCATGTGTGAATGGAGGATAAATTGATAAACTCTCTGTAATTAATATGTCTTTAATGGGTACCAAAGTGGATTGACAGTATTTCTCATTTTAATTGACATCAAATATCAACCGTAATACTTAAACATCAAAAATAACAAAGTTAGTAAACATTCTAAACAAAATTATGGGTTGTACAAATTTATACAGAGACAAGTTAAACTATACAAATATTTCCAAAACGTCAACAAAATTTCACAATTATAGAGTCAGACTCATAGGCATCAAAAGTCTTTTCAAGCAAATAAACACATTCCTCAGAAAAAAATTACCACGTAGAATAAACATCTAACAAGAATTCAACAAGAAATACACTTACAAAAATATTTGACTTCCATTAACTCAATGGTTAGTGGATCACAATCTACAATGGCACAGAGGGGTAACACTAAGTAAATAATGTAAAGTAATACTAGCATCAACTATGTTTCAAAGACAACAAAATTTTTCCCCCATAGTACATATTTAATCTGTGAATCATTAAAAAGGACTATCAAATACCCTGCTTAACAATCACATGAATTTCAGCACAGAAGGTAGTACCCTGCTTCGAAGTATGACTTCATCGGCTGTATTGTTGATGTTACTCTTCGTATCATTCATAAAACAAATAATCATTCATGCCAGCAAAAAAAGAAAAAAACCATGGGACAATCCTTTAGTTATTCATAATAAATAAAATTTAGGAGGCTGAAACATGTGACACAAGCTTTTACCAGAAAATAAAATACGTAAGATATTTGTTATGCCAAGTAGTACACAGAGAAAGAGAGAGACTCAACCTATCTTGTTTTAGTTTGATTTTTTCTTTTGGCACATGACAATATAATCAATAGAAATATGGACGCAATAACACTTTATCAAAATTTACCAGTTGAATTAGTCATAGATAAGTTCTAAACCACTTGTCAAATTGACCTAAACAAAGTGAAATTTATTATTATGCCTCTAGACCAATGTAATTAATATTTTCAAGGACACAATAGTAATCAGAAAAGATAACTGCTTTTTAAAAAACGAAAAAATTGCAACTTTTCTCCTGAGGTGCCCAAGGAGACCAACTTACAAATGCACTAAAGTCTTTTCATAAACTTTATAATATCATCAAAAAAAAATTAGTCTTCTTTTATGCATTATATTAGTAGCACCATGACTCATCCTCTAAAGTTATTTTAAAATTATCAAAATCACAGTTTGTTACATAGTTTTCAATTCATAAATTTGGTCAATGAATATTTCACAAAAATATCTACACCTCAAATTGACACACTATTTCCGTCAGGTGAAGGTGGAGCACAAGATGAACTACGTTGACTTTGGCTCAACAGCTGACGATTATCCTTCCTATGCTGTAATATTGCTTTCCAAATGCGCAGCTCAACACCAATGCGAAGATTGAGCTTGGAGAGATCATTTCTTGTAACATAATTAAGAACATCATCTAGACAGAGCTGCTCATCTCTGAAAAGGTCTTGAGAGGTTTTATCAACACCCAACTTCTCTAGCCACTCAAACAAGTCACCATCCTCATTAGATGTATCACTCACACTAATTTGAGGAAGTAAGCGATAAGTAGAAGTGTTTGAGGCAGGCATTCCCTGTGAAGAGGGAGAATCACAGCGTAGTATTTGTTGTATATTATTTACTTGATTATGCAGATCTTGGAGAGATTGGCTCAATAAACTATGTACAGCCCTTTGGGTTTCCAGTAACTGCTGCACTACACACAGTGTGTCCTCCCGCAGTTGCTCTATTTGCACCCTGATGTCATTACTGTTGCATTCATCATTGTTGTCAAGCTCTTTTGGTGGTTTCAGAAGGTTGATTGATGAAACAGTGCTACAGCCCTGATCGTCTGCACCAATATTTGGATGCAGCTGAGGGGACAGGATGGTTATGGCAGCCTGTATAGCACTTCGAACTAAATCATCAAGAGAAAACATCCAGTGTGGCTTAATGTGTCTCATTTTCAAAATTTCTTTCACTGGATCTTGAAATCTATAGATGGCCAATCGAAGTTGATTGATTGCAGCATCATCAAATTGTAATTCTTTTTTCAAGTGCTGAAAATCATTGTTCAAAGATTTCTTGTCTTGATCAAGAATATAAGTCCTTAGAGAGTTGATCAAAAACCTGAGATGAGAATGGGAGAGGAGAGGATTTCCAACCTCCTCTTCAATACCCTCTATCCAAATTTCGCAAAGCTTGTCTTCATCTTCTTCAAGTGCCTTGCAGAGAGTAACTGTCAGCTGAGAGCCTTTCCTTAAAAGATAGAAGCCGTCTTGTTCTCCAGCAGTTTCGGTAGTGCTCACAAGATTAGGAGAACCACACGTGCTTCTTGAGGTACTAAGATCCACATCAGGAGAGAGCAGCCCACCAGAGGAACTTCTCCTTGACATATTGCCAGAATCCGTTTCATACAAAGATAGGACATGAGAATCTGAATCAGGTGATACAGGTGACCGTGATATTGCTGCATTTGCACTGGTTTGCTTGTCCAACTTGTGTTGTTGCTGTGCTACAATTCTTTCAGCAGGAACTGAAACACTTCTGTTCAGGTCTCTTGAGGTTGGTATATTGATGCTCTTCTTCTTTTCCGTCAAAAACACATCATCCAAAAGTTCTGCAGCAGTGGCACGGGCTTCTGGTTCAGGCTGAAAGCAGCGGAGAATGAAATTTCTGGCTCTTTCAGAGAGTTCAGTTGGAATAGCCGGATGACTTTTATAGAAGCCCACTTTGAAAAGAGCAGCTTGCGGGGAACCTAACTCTATGAAAGGAGGTTTCCCTGTTGCCATTTCAACAATGGTACAACCCAGTGACCAAATATCAGCAGCAGCTCCATAGCCTCTTTGTCCCTTATCAATAACTTCAGGAGCCATATACTGAAGGGTTCCAGCAAAAGTTCCAGTGCTTGGTGACAGCGCAGCCAACCGCTTGGATGTTCCAAAATCAGATATTTTCACAACTCCATTGTATGTGTTAACAAGAGCATTGTCACCTTTTATGTCTCGATGAACAATTTTCTGATCATGGAGGTATTTTAGGCCTTGCAAAATTTGCTTGGTGTAAAATGCTATTGTGGCTTCATTCTCCTTCAGTGGACCCCACTTGGATCGCAAAAGAGAGGAAAGACTGCCTCCTGGTACTTGCTCCATGAATATTTTGAAAAAGCCATCCTCTGAAGCAGACCCTTTATACTGAACAATGTTCTTGTGCCGCAGTTGGGAATGTAACCGAATCTCTTCATGGAGTGGCTGGACATCTCCTATCTTCTTTTCAGGTATTTCCTTGACAGCGATGCGAACTTGAGTGTTGATATCTCTAGCAGCATAGACAACTCCGTAAGTTCCTTTACCTAAGATCACTTTTTTGCCATTGTCATCTAGATCATATTCATAGCTTATTTGATCTTTAGAGATGTCTGTGTCTAAATCAGTCACCATTCCCTCTTCATTTGCAGTCATTTCAAGTATAAGACTGTGTAACCTCTCTCGACACATAGATGATGGAAGATAGCATTGAAAATCATCACCATTCTGATGAACATAAAGAAATAAACTGCGCTCATCTCTCTTGTACAAACTGACACTTCGGATTTGGCTGGCTGTGAAGAGCCACTCATGAACCTGATGACACCGATCTTTCCCTTTCAGACAATTTACACATATATTGTAAATTTGCAATGATTTCTCCTCAGCTCCTAAATTCACTGTGATAAAACTTGGCATAAGAACACGATTTGGCTCTAGAACCAGCATAGGAAATCGTATATCATTTTCTCCACCTTCAGTCTTGGTTGCTTCAATAAAAAATTCCATCCAAAATCCAAATATTTGTTCTTCTGCCGTTGGTGGAGACTCATCATTTTTTTTGCGGAAACGGTCAATCAGGGTTATATTACCTATGGTGCTTTTCAGATACCAATTAGGCGGCTTCAGCTTGAACATACACAAGGAAGCCTGGATGGCTTTAGCATAGTCTTCTGCTAAAACGCTGATTTCAAAGAAGGTCGCAACATCCCAGTATTCCTTGAGAGAACTGAGGCTGCCTTTTTTACCAATTAAGTTGTTTAGTACTCTACCAATATTCTGTAACTCTTCTGATTTTGAAAATTCATTGCCTGCAATCACCAACAGTGTAGCCAAGTTGATGCCAGCATATTCATTGGGTTGTACATCAAAACCCTTCCTATACCAGTGAATTGCTTTGTTCAAGCTCTCTTTGTCTTGATGGCCTGACTCCACAAACTTGTCTTTATAGATTCTACCACAGAGGCACAACATATCAGGAAATTGATTTTCCTTTGTCTCCAGAGCCTTTTCAGTTACACTAAGGGCTTCCTCTCTATCACCTTCTTTATTTCTGCGTGCCAATGCAAAGGCAAACAGGTATGCTATGTAAGGTTTGTTGATATAATATGTCTTCTGGGCATGCAGGGTCTTCAAATTCTCAACAAGAGTCACCATGGCGTCATAGTCTTGAACATCCCGGAAAGAAATGAGTAAATTCAGGACAACATCTCCAGACAAAATGCTGGGGTCATCAAGCCTCTTCTGCAAATTATGTAACACTTTTGACAGCTCATCTCCAGAATATGACTCTCTTGCTTTACGAAGATCTGCCAAAAACTTCTCTTTCATGTGAGCCTTAGATTGAACCTCCACATCTTGAAGTAACTTTCTGAGCTTGAAAGATAGATGGGGTTTAGCATCAGGAATTGCTTCATCGCCACCAGCTTTAGACACACATGAGCTTAAGGTCACAAGGCAGACTCCAAGATTAGTCAGGCTGTAAGCAACAAAAGTGTAAGAGCCACAAGAAATTTTCAGACGAAGTGTACTTTCTGAGTCAGTATCGTTAGTCAACAAAATGTTCTCCTTCATGCTGAAACTTTCACGTATTCCTAGATGATAAAACAATGCACTTTGTTGAGTTTGCACTGAGAGGTCAACAATTGCTACATCAGCATTATAAAATGTGTCAAGAACATTAGTTTCACCAAAGTCTAGCTTTTCAAATTGAACAAGATGAGCATTTGCATTCACAAGTTCACATGCTTCTTTAACTTCTTCCCAGGCTCGTTTCCGCTGTGCCAAGTTCTCTGCTTGAACCAAATCAATAACACAAACTACATCCATACAACTGCGTTGGCTGAGATGGCTTGCAACTGTCGTACAAGCTGTATGGCTTGAGACATCACTACTGCTGCCGACACTATCTGTCACACTTGATTCCGTCGTGTCAACCATGGTGTCACTTGATGGCATGTTTCTTTTCATTCAATTTGATTGCACATCAGTTGCACAAAATGATTTAGAATCTTCAAAAACACCGGAGCAGATCCATTTTGACCCATGTTACATCCACTGCAAAAAAAAACAGAAGACAAAACATACTTTAAACAGTGCTAAGAAGTCCAATGAAAACAACAAAGGTAACCTTAAATATGCGAGTTAGGTTGGAATTACAATGGACGTGCATCGAAGAAAAACAACAAATCTGTTTGAGAAACACGGCTAAATTGGGAGTCACTTGTATTTATATCGAGTACAAGTTCGCTTTTGCTCTCTGACAAAACTTTTAACACACAAGAACTCTAAAAGTACCTTGAAAGCTAAAACTACGGAAGGAAGTTGACAACGAGGAATTATCAAACTGTGCACGCCTTGGTGCCCTTTCAATCACATCCTGAGTCATAAAACACCCACGCACCGGAGTGCCCTTGGAAGAACAAGAAGTGTACGAGCTTCAAATGCGAAAAATAATAACAAAGTTAATGAAAAATAACAAGGCATGGCTGCCTTCATTTGCCTGTTGCTTCTAGAGAAAACTTCCCTTTCGAAACCAGTCTATTTTTACTCTGCTTATGACAAAAGACTTTAAGATTTTGTTTGAGACTGATCGCAAATAACCTATTTTCAAACCGTCACTTTCATTGCTAATCATTTGAATAGAAAAATTGTGTAGAAATACGGACATGTGTTGCCATGTGTGGCTCTAATAAGTTGGCAATACATTTTTGGTACTGCCAACCCTTTAACGATGTCTTTTAATCTTTCTTTCAGAAGAAAAGAGCTCAAAACGTTAAATGACGTCTAAAATATTTTTCCGTTCGTTATCATTCATTTGAAGTTTGTTTTGTGGAGGTCCTAGGTTAAATTTTTCAACTTCAGCTGCTGTGTTATTGTTGAGACAGATTAAGAGCTGTGGTGGTGCTAGTGTAAAGAGCAGACGATGAGGGAGGAGGGGGGAGGGGTAAGGAGGCGTTGATTTTCTAACCAACTTCAACATGCCCAAAAATAGAGTGTCAGACTTCTCGAACGTGCGGTAGTTTTCTCGTCCCTTTGTACTGTAAACATCGGCAGGCGATATATTTAAATACGTGCCACTGTGTGTGAGGGTAGTTTGAGTTGTGAACATGCCGCAGGAAAGTGCTAACAGTGTCCAATCAGCCCAGCAGTGGAAAGAAGAGGGCAATGCAGCTTTCAAAGAGAGTGACTGGCATGCAGCAGTTCGGTGCTATTCGAAAGCCATTCAGCTTACCAAGGATGGTGCCGCAGAGAAGAGTGTGTACTTGAAGAACAGAGCCGCAGCATACCTGAAGTTGGGTGAGAATGAGAAAGCTGTTGCGGATTGCAGCGCTGCCCTGGATTTAGTTCCAAATGACCCCAAGTCCTTGTTTCGACGATGTCAAGCTCTGGAAGCTTTGGAACGATTGGAAGAAGCTTACAAAGATGCCCGTCAAGTGCACGCTGTAGATCCAGGAAACAAAGCCATTCAGCCTATACTAGCGCGGTTGCACGGAATAGTTCAAGAGCGCCTAAAGTTCATGTCGCAGACAACCAACAAAGTTGCGAAGATGTTCGAAATCGCTTTTGATATGTCAGCAGAGAAGGAGAAGCGCGAGCAAGCTCTGAATAATATGGTGGTTTTGGCACGTGAAAATTCTGGTAGTGATGTTATGTTCAAAGAGGGTGTCATCACCAAAATAGCCGCCCTCTTAAAGACGGAAAAAAATGAAGAAATGTTCCTAGGAAGTGTCAGGATTATTGGCGAGCTCTGCAAAGACAACTTGGAACGTACCAAGTCAATTCTTCATCAATTGGGTGTACCGTGGTTTCTGGATATTCTGAATTGTCAGAGTGAAAATCAAGTAAATGCATCTCAGTACTGCCTCCAAACCATTTTAAATACACTAAGTGGTATGACCAATGCCCCAGAAAGCAAACCACAGGCTGAGTTGTGTGAGGCAAACAAAACTGAAATTGATACTCTACTTACTTGCCTCCTATTCAGTGTAACAAGTCGTACCTTGTCTGGTTTGGGTAGAGATGCTATCATAGAGCTTATTATGAGAAATGTTCACTATTCTACTCTCAATTGGGCTTTTCGTCTTGTTGAGATTCGCGGTTTACAGCGCTTGATGGAAGTTGCCAGTGAACTGAAGGAGTATAAATATGAATCGTCCATGGAAATAACAGACTCCACCCGCTCTCTTGTTTCTGTCTGTCTTGCAAGAATTTATGAGAACATGTATTATGATAAAGCAAGGCAGGATTTTGTGGCTAACATTGATGATTTTGTCAAAGGAAAGCTGATCACTCCTGAAATAGAGTCTAAAGTTCGTGTTGTAGTGGCACTAACATCCCTGCTGCTTGGCCCACTCGATGTTGGTAATAATATTGTTGCTAGAGATGGCATGATGGAAATGATTCTTGTGATGGCAGGGACAGATGATGTTCTCCAACAGAAGGTGGCATGTGAATGTATAATTGCTGCCAGCTCGAAGAAAGACAAGATAAAATCAATTATTACCCAGGGTGTCAATATCTTGAAAAAGCTGTATCAATCAAAAGATGATGGTATCCGGGTACGTGCCCTAGTTGGCTTGTGCAAGTTAGGTAGCAGTGGAGGAACTGATGCATCTATACGCCCCTTTGCTGATGGTGCAACCACAAAGCTTGCTGAAGCTTGCCGGAGATTCCTTATAAGTCCTTCCAAAGATGTTGATATGAGACGTTGGGCTGCTGAAGGTTTGTCCTATTTAACACTGGATGCAGATGTGAAAGAGAAATTAATTGCAGATAGAGCAGCTATCCATGCCCTCATTGAGCTTGCAAAGACTGGTAATCAAGCTGCTGTTTATGGTGTTGTTACAACCTTTGTAAACCTTTGCAACGCATATGAGAAGCAGGAAATCATTCCTGAAATGGTGGAGCTTGCAAAATTTGCAAAACATCATATACCGGAAGATCATGAACTTGATGATCCAGACTTCATCTCCAAAAGGCTGATTATTTTAGCCAATGAGGGTATAACTAGTGCTCTTGTATCACTTGCTAAAACAGAAAGTCACAACAGCAAAGAGTTGATAGCTCGTATATTCAATGCCATATGTGGACAGCAAGAACTCAGAGGTATTGTCGTACAGCAAGGTGGTGCTAAGGCTTTGTTGCCAATGGCTCTTGAAGGCACTGAAAAGGGGATGAGGCAAGCATCTCAAGCCTTGGCACGTATTGGTATCACAATGAATCCTGAAATAGCGTTTCCTGGGCAGCGGAATTTAGAAGTAATTAGGCCTCTTTTAACTCTTCTTCACCCTGAGTGTACAGCTCTGGAAAACTTTGAATCCCTTCTTGCTTTGTGCAATTTGGCCGGATTAAATGAGACTGTGCGCCAAAGAATCATCAAGGAACAAGGGATAGCCAAGATCGAAAGCTATATGTTTGAAGAGCATGAAATGCTTTGTCGAGCCGCTACTCAAGTGATTACAAACTTGATTTTATCACCTGACATGGTCAAGCTCTATGAAGCAAAGAACGATAGAACAAAGTACCTTGTTTTACTCAGTGCTGATGAAGACTTAGACACTGCATTGGCAGCTGCTGGTGCTCTGGCACAACTGACAGCAGTAAGTAAGAAGTGCTGCAAGAAAGTTGTGCAGGTAGAAACATGGGCAGAGAGCATGAGGGCACTCCTGGGGAATCCAGATGTTGGTCTTCAATATCGAGGGGCTTACATTGTAAACAACTTGATGCAATCCTGTAAAGAAGTAGCAGAAAAGCTTATTGAAACAGACATCATGGAAATACTGATGGCATTATCACTTCTGGAAGATGGTGATGAAAAGGTGAAGAAGTCTGCCCTCCAAGCTTTGAGTACAGCTGAAGACTGGAAACTCATCAAAAAACCTGGTGGTCCAGAAGAAGATGAAGAGAATGAGGATGATGTAGACTAAAAGTTGATTGATGCAGACTGACCAAGACAATAATACTCCTCTTAATTTATAATGTACTTGGTATTAGACATTTCTTGTCTTTGTCAGGCACTGAGGTATTAGTTAAATTCTCATTTAGATTTTTTGGATTTCAAAGAGGCATGAAGACTTAAATTTTGTTGTTAAGGTGTCTATAGTTTGAATGTGGTCCAATTTGAGAAGAAGTTAATGTATTTTTAAATTCTAAAAATATTGTTTCACCCATCTTTCTACTCTTGGGCCTCTCAGAATTGTAGGATAAGTACCAATAGTAATATTGCACTCTTGCCCAGTGCAGTAAATTTTGTGAGCTACCTTATAAAGTACCTGCCTTAGTCAGTCGATGTGCAATATTTCACCCCACATAATTTATTTGATGATTTGTCCAATTATTATCATGACTTATATCATGTCTTGAATGTTTAGTACATTTATTTGTATGGATAGATTTTCCAACCAACTGTTATGCTTTTACAGAGTATTGTATTTCAGTATTGAATTAGTGAAATAAGGCGGTGTCTAGTTGATTTTGTGTTGCATATTATCTTCATTTTGGTTGTTTTTAACTTTTGTTGTTGTTTCTACCACATTAACATGTATATCTGACTGAACAAATAATTTATCCTTCTTTGTTACATTGTATGTATTACCCATCATTGTCTCACTGTTTTATCAGTAAAAATAAATGTGTGAATTTAAATCACTGTCATAATTTTTAGAGAGGATCCTTTAAATGAAAACCCAGCAATCTTTTTTTTTTTCTCATATTTTTTTAAGTTACAAAAATATATGGCTTAACATTATTTAAACCTCACTATGTCACAGAAAAAAATTCTAAATGCACACAGGAATGGTACAAATAAACCTATCTTATCAGTACATTTTGTGCCCTCACTAATCCAAATCATCACAGTACTTAACTTGTGGTAAACGAGAAATTAGAATCATTTATGTTAAACTGGCACATGTTACTAGGAGTTGAACGTATAAAACCCAAAAGCAATTCAATAGATGGATCCAACATTTCCATAGTTTTCATTTTGTTTACGTTAAAGGTAACAATAAGGTAAATCTCAGTGCAAATCAAAAATTTAGGCATGAAGAAAAAGTTTAAACAGATCATTCATTTGATGGTTCAGAGACAGACTTTTCAGGTTCTTCCTTTTCAACAACATTCAATTTTTCCATTTGTTCAGTGACTTCAGTGGTTTTGGCCTCCTCCTTGGACTCATCTTTTTCAGCCTCTTTACTTGGTGAAATGCTTGTATCCTCCTCATTGGTAGTATCAACTTCACTGTCCTCTTCAGTACCCAACTCTTCCTCCCCCACTAGAGTAAAACATAAAGAACAAAATTAAGATAAAAATTGGATGAAAGTTAAGCAGTGCCTGGCCAGCAGAAAGTCCCAGGAAAGTCAAAGGACTTACAATATTTCTTGACTATTTCCTTGGCTTCTTCAAACTTGTCCTTCCATCTCTGGGCAACTGCGGGGAGAATAATAGTGAGATTTGTTGTCATTGAAACATACATCTACAAGCTATTCAAATTTGTACAATACTCACTTTCTGCATTCTGAAAGCGAATCGCTAGCAGTTCAGCCCGTGGAGTTTCATCTGCATAATCTGCTTTGCAAGACCAAACCCAAGCCCGCTCACTGCCACAGCTAGGAGTGAGTGTCATCCAAGGTGTCACTGAAATATTCATAGAACAAAAATATATGGGACTGAATTAATGAAATCAAACAGCACAGTAGCAATACTCACCATAGTGGTTAGCACAGATCTTCAGAGTCTTGTCACGCCTCATTACTACACGGACTGTGTTTCTGGTGCGATGTCTCAGAAGCTTGACCCAACCAACACCACGATCCTTCCATTCCGATGGGGTTTCAGAAGAGTCAAATCGAAAGAGCTTGGCCCGTCTAATGGTAAAAAGATGAAAATTAAATTCATGGAAAGAATAAAAGCCACAAAAACAGTTCAAAGGAGGCACGCATACAATTTAATCATTTCTTCCTCATCCTCCTCCAAAGTGGCAATTTCCACCTCTGGCAGGGTGATAATAGGCTCAAAATGAGGGTCATGCTCAGAGGCAGCCGAATTATTTAAGTTGGCATTGTCTCCCTCACCACTCCCATCTCCAGTGCCATTGGTGACAGTAGCCTGAAAATAAAACAAATGCATTTTATAATTAAAACAATTGCAGTAGTTTCAAAATGAACAAAAGCATTGATTAGAAAGAAAATGGATGAAAAAATTACGCTATTTTTATCTTTGAACTGACACATAAAAGTGGGGTGTAAGGCTAGGAAAGGCACATCCAAGGATGAGTTTTTGGATTTCATAAGCCACTGAAATGTGTAACAGTCAACGGAAAAGGAAAGACAGGCGAATAGTCCGATGGAATACCATAGGTGCAAATGAGGAAAAACTGGTCAAAGAAGATTTCAAATGGTAGGATGCTATTGAATGAACGACAGAGCGTACCCACAGCGTTCCTAGCGTGAGCTGCATAACCTTAACTACTACCATTTAACACGTTATTTGGGCATTTATTCTCAAACATAGTTTGATAAGCTTTGATATTGATTTAGAATGTTCATATTTCAAGATCTGCACGCGAAATTGGTGCAAGCAACGGGATGAGAGAGACAGGGCCTGAGACGTAATAAAGGCTGGGTTGCGAGTGATAAACATTGATGAATTTTACTTTACCGTCTCTCCCTCTGTCATGATGTCCGTAGGAAGTATTAGCTGCCAGAAAAGCTTGCTAATTCCTCTCACGCCCTCAACGAGGAAATGAATTGCAACGAAATTAGAGCAACACCGGCAAGGCAAGGCAAATCAAATCACGCACAAACAAACAAGCCAACCCCAACCACCGTTTTCGCGTGCGGCAGCGGCAGCTGCAATGCAGTGTTGCCAAGTGGAAGGTTTATCTGCTATTACCAACGTGTGAAGGAAAAACTCCCCATGATCTGAGCGTTTTCCTTTATTGATTGAAATGAGTGCAGGAGTGCTCGTAAATGAAAAATCATTTGAAACTTCGATACGGGAAATATTTTTGTTGGGGGCAAATTACAGGGCAGCACAGGGAATGCCCCACCAAGTTGAAGGTGGTAAGTTGGTGGGTTGGTCGCAGTGACTTCCTGGTCTCTTCGGGGAAGGGGGAGGAGGGAGGAGGGATGGGGTGGGGATAGGTAGGGAGGGGGTAGCTGTGTGTGTGTGTGTGACTGTGTGAGTGTAGTAGTAGTAGTAGAGAAGCTCGGTACACACACAATCTTTGATCAGTTGTAGATCAAAATGATGTCTCTGGCGAGGTAAGGGTACTTCTATGCTTTTCAACTTGACAGTCGCATTTTGAAACATGTTTTGTCTAATTTGTATTTCCATTAGGTGCGTTTTAAATGTCGAAATGCGTTTGTGAATGAGTATCGCTGAAGCCTTCGTTGTATAAACGAAAACGACTTGATTATCTCCTTTCCGATATTTCTTACTGATTTTCATCAAAGTCAGTTATAGTATTAAGTGTATTCTATTGATGGCTGTCACTGACGTGATTTTAGCTCGGCTTATGAACGATTTTCAGTGCGAATTGACGTTCTAACCTAAAAGCCAGATGCAGTTGACTCAAGGCCAAATGTGTTTGTTGTTAGTAACCCTTCATTCCTGTTCCTGTTCTTTTGCAGTCTTTTGCCTGCGCCGTCGCAGCCGGTGTGGGACAGAGATGACGCCAGGGCCAAGGCACCCCCTTCCTCTGCTGCTGGAGCCCTTATGTCGGCTCAATGGACTGCTCCTCCCTACGGTCAGCGAAGAGGTTGGATTCCTCGCACAGAACAGGTGTGCTGCTTTTTGAGCTGACGTCATAGATCTTAAATTTCTTTTCTTATGTCTAATCTTGTTACTTAATGTTGCCTACTTTTGGTTTTCCTTCAGGATTATGGAGATGGAGGTGCATTTCCGGAGATTACCGTTGCTCAGTATCCTCTCAATATGGGGCGTGAAGGAAAGGAGAGCACTTCTAACGCCCTGGCTGTTCAATTGGATGCAACAGGAAAAATTAAATATGATGTTCTTGCAAGACAGGGTCATTCTAAAGATAAGGTAATTATTTCTGTCTTGTCCACTCAATGCGCTGGCATTAGTTTAAATGTTGATACCAAATATGTGGTGTGTTTTTTTTGCAGATCATTTATTCTAAACTGTCAGACTTGCTGCCAGCAGAGGTAATGGCTGAAGATGATCCAGCACTTGAAAGGCCTGATGCTGAAGAACTAGAAGAAATTACTGATCGAACGCGTCAGGCTCTGGAAAGACTGACACAAACCAAAATTGCTGCTGCCATGCCTGTGAGGTGTGCTGAAAAAACTGTAAGTAGATCCTTATCAACTGTCTTCATCAGTAGATGTTAATTATTGTGGAGAGTAATCATTCTTTTTATTTACAGGCACCGGCCCAATATATTCGTTATACTCCTTCACAACAAGGTACTGCCTTTAACTCAGGGGCCAAGCAAAGAGTAATCAGAATGGTGGAAGCTCAGAAAGATCCTATTGAACCGCCTAAATTCAAGTTAGTAATTCTCTCATAGCTCAATTTTAACAAAAAGCTTTAATTAATGATTCCTAGCATGTGCTTATTGTTGTTTTATGATTCCAGAATCAACAAAAAAATTCCTCGAGGGCCACCGTCACCCCCTGCGCCTGTCATGCACTCTCCTACCAGAAAAGTGAGCTCCTAATTGCAAAATCCGTATACTATGCATAGCATAGCAGTCCAAATACTTATTTGAATTTTAATTCTATTTCATGTGCACTAAATTATAATATTATTTTCCAGGTTACTGTGAAGGAGCAGAAAGAGTGGAAGATTCCTCCATGCATATCAAACTGGAAAAACGCCAAGGTGAGGAAATTAGAATTGTAATTTCTATCGGTTTTGTGTTCAGGTGCTGAAGGTGTTGGTGGATGGAATTAAAATGTATATTCTCTTCTGTGTACAGGGTTATACCATACCTCTTGATAAACGTCTAGCAGCTGATGGAAGAGGTTTGCAACAAGTTCATATTAATGAAAATTTTGCCAAGTTGGCAGAATCTCTCTATATTGCTGACAGAAAGGTGTGTTGGAGTTTTTCCAATTTGAAATTCTTTGTTGTTGAGTTGTTGTAGCTCTCAATGTTGTATTTTTCAGGCCAGAGAAGCTGTTGAAATGCGAGCTCAACTGGAAAAGAAACTTGCACAGAAAGAAAAAGAGAAGAAAGAGGAGCACCTTAGAGCATTGGCTCAGAAAGCTCGTGAAGAACGTGCTGGTATTCGCACTTCCAATGCTGTTGGTATGTATCATGAAGAGACTCATAAAATTTTTGTGTCTTGATAGGTTTACTAACTGTGCTCTCTTTCTTTACTCTCAGACAAAGATGAAGAAGCAAGAGAGAGAGATCAACTGCGTGCTGAACGTCACAAGGAAAGGCAACGAGACCGCAATCTTGCACGTGCTGCTCCTGACAAGAGGTACTGTTTATTGAGATTCTTCTATGCATTGTCAGTCTTGCTCATCACCATATGTTAACAAAGTGACTCAACTTGTTTTTTAGGTCGAAGCTTCAACGAGAACGTGAACGTGACATCAGTGAGCAAATTGCTTTGGGTATGCCTGCTAAGTCTATTGCTGGTGGTGAGGCTCAATTTGATCAGCGCCTCTTCAATACCAGCAAAGGAATGGACTCAGGCTATGCTGATGATGAAGCGTACAATGTCTATGATAAACCATGGCGTGAAGGGTCAAATCTTGGACAACATTTGTACCGCCCCAGCAAAAACGTGGATAAGGAAGTGTATGGTGATGATTTAGATACGCTCATCAAAACAAACCGGTTAGTATTTTATAATTTGTTTTGTCTAGCCTTAAGAAGCTTTTTCCAGTACAAAATAACTGATCTACTTTAATTTACCATTTTGGCGTCTTATAAAGAGAACTTTTTCTTTGTATTGTAGATTTGTGCCTGACAAGGAGTTCAGTGGCACAGACCGAAATGCTACTAGGAGTGGTCCTGTCCAATTTGAAAAGGAAGAAGAGGATCCATTTGGTCTGGAGCGGTTCCTCACAGAAGCGAAGAGGGCTAGTAAACGTCCTAAAGAAGACCGCAGAAAGGATGATAGGAAAGACGACAGGAAAGATGATAAAGATAAAAGGCGGAGGAAGGATTAACATTCAGAAACAATGTTGGTTTATTAATGTAAGTTTTACCACTGTTGAGTGTGTATGCTTTTTTTTTTGTACATATGGAATTACTAGTATCCTTTTACTTTTAGCTGCTATTTGTAAATAGTTTTGTTGTACCTCATTGGAAATTTGGTTTTCCAGACTAAATATAGGGAGGAATAAAAAAAGAGAACTTTTATATGAATCTAGTGTGTATTATATTTCAAACTGTTTTTAACCTGTGAAGAATGCAACTGCTTTTAAAGTGGACTATACCACAACACCTTTTAAAACTCATTTGTGGCTGGTGAGGATAGGGATCAAAAATGCTCCTGTATGTTCAAATGTTTATTTTGTCAACAATTCAAAAATTTACAGCTTGCACTTGTGTAGCTGCAGAGGGTACCAATATAGAAGAGAGTACCTTGCTTCAATTAACAATATAAACAGTATCTGTAATTTAACAAACATTTATGGGCTGATAAGATACTGCAGTCAACACAGCCCAAAAGATAAAACTAACATCTTAAAAGTTAATGTGATCAAAGGCAAGATTGACAAAGGCATGAATAATTTTTGCCTTGTTTATAAAATTCAGCTTAGCCTGTGTGAATGTAAATCAGGTATCAAGTTTCCCCGTTCTTTTAAAAGTAAAACCCTGAACTTCTGAAGAACAAAAACAATGTGCACATCAAGTTTCGTTATTAAAATAAAGACATTCCAGGAGAAAAACACGCAATTGTCAGCAACATCGAATACAGCCTGTAAGTTTCAGCCGCAGCTGTATAGAAGCACAATTCTATCCACCCTACTGGAAACTTATTAGAGCAATCGCTGGACTCATTATGTATCCTAGGAAACTGCCTCCGTTTGAATATGCTTTATCATACGCTCACTGACAATTTTCTAACCACTAGACAGTTTGCTTACTTACCTACCACCTACCCCAAGGAAAATTCCTTGATATACAATTGCATACATACTTTTTCCAAAAATCTTTTCCAACTGTCGAGCAATTTGTTAACAAGTAACATAAACATTCAATTTGTTGTCAGATTTTGTAAACACATGATTAACTTTTATCTTAATTATAATTTCAACTTGGTGGGCCAAACCCCAAGCATCTGAGCAGCAACCTAAATCATATTATACTGTATTATAACATCACATAAAAGTTATAAGCCATTTACCCTGCTGGCATTGTTTGCAATAATTCGTGTACTAATAAGCCTATGAGGAGTACCTTTTAAATTTAAGAGTTCATTATATAACAATTAATAGAAACATCAACAATTTCCATGGGATGGATTTCAATTCTATTGTCATTATGGATACTTTCAGCTCCAGAGTAATAGGAAAAATGTCTCACACTCATTGCATTACTGAATTCATTCATACAAGTGACAGGTTGTAAAGATAACATTTTTGTAAATTATTGAGGTCCCTCTGAGTTTCAGTAAACTTAGCAGAGATCTGCATAGTTACAGTATCACAGACACAGCCAACTTGGACAACATAGGAGCGCTGTGGCACTTATGTCTGAGGATAAGTAAACCTTATGTACTTCCAGTATCTAGAGAAGCTGCCAATGGTGATAACCACTCTCACACCAGAGCAAGTAACAATTTTGAAAACGCTGACAAGAAAAAAATACTTTCCACAAAAAGTTACAGTCGTAGTCATGAGGAGTAGGAGGAGGAAGGATAGATGGTAGTAGGGAGAGTACCACAAGACATGCACACTCATAAAACAAGACAAAAGAACAGTACTCAGTTTAAATACAAACACTAGATTAAGTACAGAATTGCCCACAAAACAATAGATTAAGAGACTACAAAAGCATAATATTTCCCAAAATGGGTGGCACACTCTTACTACAGTACAGTTGTAAACTACACAGCTCCTGGCTCCTAGAGAGTTGGTTACTGAAAAACTGTGTAGTAGATGACAGAAAATAATTCAACTCACCTTACTACCTTGTTACTAGTATCACATTCTACGTTGAAATATGCAAATTAGTCAATAAAATTGATAATAAAGGCAGCAAACAAGAATACTAAGCACCGGTCAGTTTGTGAAATATCTAGTATCACAATGAAATACTTAAAAAGAAAAAAATGGATGGCAACACTGTGTGATAGGAACAACTATTATAAAAATGTGATGCACAAAGAAAGAGAGGTGCCTAAAAAGCACATTCAAATCACACTTTCTGGTTTAAATACTGGTTACAATGACATGGAATGCCTAGGTATAAAAACATGATGCAAAAGAAACAAAGTTACAAAATAAATTCTGAAATGCTGATTCCTAAGTCAACAGGTGGGAGACATCCAATGGAAGTTTTTAAAGGAATGAATCTGGCTCTTAAAATGCATTACAGGTCCCTTGATCTGATCTGATATAGTTGGTAAAACAGAAATCTTTCCTTTGGTCTCACTCATCAACACAAAATTTAACATAATAATGTTCAACAACACTTCCATTAAAATAAAAATGAATTTTAAAAGGCCAGAGTCCCTTGAAAAACCATAATTTAAGACCACTGATAGTGTTCAACATTCCAAATAAAAGCCCACAACTTTGCTTCACTGAATAATGAAAAATTATTTAAATAATAATAAAGAAAGAGACAAATTGAAAAAAATTATACAGTCTCTACTGATAACCACATCCGGTCGTCAGATGTTTCATTGGATTTGTCTTAGTTATGATTCGGGTGTAGGTTTGTGAACACCTGCCTAGGCCCACACACCATCCTAATAGATCACTCCTCAAACTCACCTAAAATAAAACATTTTTAATGCGTAGTACCATTGAAAACACTGGCACAATATTTTTCTTTTTTTTTTCTTTTTCGGCTCTATCAGTCGTCAGTGCAATATAAAACAAAAAGTAGGCCAACCAGATACTCATTTTCTCTGAGCAAATTGCAATTGATCCTTTCACCCTGACAAATTGGCAGGCACAAAATTCTTAAAATACTGAAAATTACTCTTTTACAACATAAATTTAATTTGCCTTACTAAAATTTGCTACCTTAATTCTGATCACTTCTAGGTGAACACGCTCACATGTGTTTACTTAATCAATAAATGCAGTGCTAGGGATCAAAATATGTCACTGTTATTTTTTCCTACACAAAGCAAGCCCAGAATATGTCATACTAGCTTCTACAACACCAATTGCGTTCCCACAAATTAACAATTTATTCAAAACACATCAATTTTATGAAACACAGTTAGGTTTCCTGTCAAAAATGTATCTAAAAGCCTTTCTTTATCACCGTCATGTTTGTATCAATAATTGATCGTTTTAAAAAGTCTATTAAAAAGCTTTTACAGACCTAATGACCAACAACCAACATAATCAGAACACATTTTACACTACTTTGCCAGTACATCATGACATGGAAAAGCCTAATGCTAAACACAGAACACTGCAAATCTGAAGCAATAGGTATTTTTAGCCCTGTTGATTTTGAGTGTTCATGGTTTTGTCGGAATCTTCGTACTGTCAGTATCTGAAACAAAAGGAAAGAGGTTCCTGCTTTTCTTCAAAAGAACTTGGCAAAACAGAACCAATGGAGAAAATATGAAAGATTACTGACCTGTAATAGTTTGGTTTGAATGGACCAGCCTTGTTGAGCCCCATATATTTAGCTTGTTCATCTGAGAGCTCCGTTAAGTGGGCATCAAATGTTGGAAGATGTAGACTTGCAACATACTCATCTAAAAATGAAATGGGGACAAAAATTAATAGGGAAAGATGATCTGACCAAGAAGAAAATATATTGCTTCTCTAAATACGTACCCATTTTTTTAGGCAATAGATAAACGTCAGATTTATAACGTCCATGAGGAGCATTGAAGAGTTCTATCAAAGCCAGAGCCTAAAACAGAAACAAAGCAAAAAGATGAATTACAACTGCACATTTTCAAACAAACTTGAATGACTAAAAATAGCAAAATATGGAGTATTATCTTACTTGGGTAGCAGCAGTGATTGAAACAACAAAAGAAGGTAAGCTAGAGCAACTTAGATTCACCAGTCTTCCTTCTGCTAACAAGACAATACGTTTTCCATCTGGCCAAATAACATGATCTACTTGAGATCGAACCTTTTCCCAAGTAAGATCAGGAGTACGAAGGCTATTCTGTAAAACAAGAGAAAATCAAGAACTCATGAATCAGAGAATTACAATAAAAAGTTGATGGACTCCAATGGCCTTGATATTCCTTAGCACTTACAACATCAATTTCAGTGTTGGAGTGCCCCATATTGCAAATCACACATCCACTTTTCATTTTATCCATGTGTTCCCTTGTCACTACATTTTTGTTCCCAGTTGCTGTCACAACTATGTCAACATTGCGCACCACTTCATTTAGCTTCACTACACGGAAACCATCCATGCTAGGAAGTTTAAAAAATGATTAATTAATCACAACCCACTGATAACAAAAAATTAAATTATGATATTTGTCTTGAAAGTTGAATATTTTTTTCAAATCTTACCATGCCTGTATGGCGCAAATTGGATCGATCTCAGTGACGTATACAACACAACCAAGACCCTTCAACGCTTGACAGCATCCTTTTCCAACTTCACCATATCCACATAGAACCACTTGTTTGCCTCCAAACATCATGTCAGTAGTTCTCTTCAAGCTATAATGGGCAACAGAACATCAGGTAAAACATGATGGCTTTGACAAATTTAGGCAATAGTTTTAAATAGATTTTAATGACTTACCTATCGATGATTGACTCCCTACAGCTGTAAAGATTGTCAAATTTGGTCTTGGTGACTGAATCATTAACATTCATGGCAGGCACTGAGAGCTTTCCAGCCTTAGACAGTTGATACAGACGATGAACCCCTGTTACGCTCTCCTCAACAATACCTGCAAAAATAATCATCTCTTATTCAATATAAAGTACTAGGTAATCATTCTAGGAAGTTAATTGCAAATTCAAACACAAATGATGCTTCACCTTTAATCATCTTAAACATAGCAGGATATTTTTTGAGCATCAGGTGAGTGGCATCCCCTCCATCATCCAAGATCATATTGGGTTGCCAGCCCTCTGCATTGACACATTTGTCTATGCACCACCAAAAATCCTCCTCTGTTTCTCCACGCCATGCAAACACAGGATATCCTGGTAATAATATGAAACACATTAGTTGAAACACAAGAACTAAGAATGGTAAAAAGATTGTTCTCAGAGCCTCTCTTACCTGCTTCAGCAAGAGCAGCAGCAACTTCATTCTAAAAAGAAAAACAGAAAAAAAAAGATTGCTTTATGTGACGCAAAACAAAATATTGGTGGATTTTAGAAAGAAAAATAATATTATACCTGAGTAGAATAGATGTTGCACGCTGCCCATCTAACTTGGGCCCCAAGCTCCACTAAAGTTTCCACAAGCACCTGCAAAAATGCAACACATTTTAAAAATACCGAAAATATTGAAATAGAGAAACTAGATAGCACAAGAGCTTGAACCGAAGACTTACAGCAGTTTGAGCATTGATGTGGGTACATCCCACGATTTTAGCTGACTTTAAAGGCTTGTCATCTCCTGCTCTTCTTCGCAAGGCCATGATTCCTGGCATTTCTAGGGAACAGGAAAAGAAGTGTCAGCTAGAGATTTGGGTATTTAGATATGGAAGCAACAGATAAGAAACTATGGGACTCTTTTTTTACCTTGCTCTGCAATCTCAATTTCCCTTCGGCCGAATGCATGCTGGCTGATATTCTTGACGCAGAAGTCAGAGAATTCCTTGGAATTCTTCTGCAGTTTTTCTCTCGGTGAGACATCGTCTTCATCGGAAGAGCTGCCCGTGTAGGATGCTGCAACGAGAACGCCACGTAAGTAACATTGGAAAACAACGCTGGTCGCTACAGATACAGATTTAGCAACCAAGAGGAAAATTGAGCGGAAACGGAAGCGAGTGGCACAACGACATCCAGAAAATTGTGAGCATTAGTGATACCGTTACAAACATAAACATACGGCTTACCGATTCCGAGAGTCGTTTGCGTCGCTCTGTCTCTCATGCGATGTCCCCTATAGCTCCGAGAGTGACAGAGCGACGCAAACGACTCTCGGAATCAGTCTGCAGGGTGAGTGGTTACTCCGTCGATGCTGTCCGGTCGACACGGCTGCACCGGGGACTACCTGTCTACTAGGCGCCAGGGGCCATGCTGACAGAGCGGCGCGGTCCGCCCTGCATAAAACACGACATCCGACCAAACCAAAAACAAAAACAAAGAGAAAACGCTAAGGTGGCGCTGACGCGCTGGCGTACACTCGGTGGAGCAGACCGACGCGACGGAAGAGCGTCGCGGCTCCGCGGCCCCCGCCGCCCCCGCCAGCCCCGCGGTCCCCGCGCCGGCCTTGAGCAGGCCGCGGGAGCTGGTGGGCAGGCTGAAGCGGCGCATCTGCCGGTCCTTGAAGCCCGTCATGCCCTCCCTCAGCTTCTCCGGCATCTGGAACAGGAAAGCACCAAGCGCGACGCCAGTCAGACAGTGTGGCGGAGAAACTCCAAGAAAAGGCCAAGACTACGCGGGAAACGGGAAGGGGGAAACGGGAAAGGGCGGGAAACGGGAAAGGGCGGGAAACGGGAAGGGGCGGGAAACGGAAAGGGGCGGGAAACGGGAAGGGGCGGAAAAAGGGGTGAGGCGGGGGAAAAGACCGGCCGCTTCCCAGCGAAAACAAAGTCAATATAACGCCAATGTTTTTCGTCAAAATTTGGTCCATTTTGACGCAAAAATGACACTTTGGCCTGATTTGACGACCCGTTCTCTTCGAGTGGAGGCGCAGGAGGAGGGGGAGCGACAGCACGTCTGGAAGGACAGGCGCCTGCTCCTCAGTCCACTCCAATATGGATTGCATACCTCGGCAGGCCTGCCCAGGCACGCCACCCCATCCAGGCTTCCAGGCCTCCAGGCAGGCCTCCAGGCCTCGACCATTGTCAAGACTCCAAAGCGCCCGCAGCCCCGAGCAGCCCCCACCCCCGCTCTCCCCGACCCCCACTCCGGGCGCCAATACTTTGGAAGGCCTGGATGCCTCACTTGGCACATGGATCGTCTTGGAAAGGATTTAAGACGAAAACGCACCCTCCAAGGAAGGCGAAAGAGAGGCCTTTCTGTCTCGCGCTCGACGCGCGTTCGCGCGTTTCGCACTCGTGCGAGAGAGACAGAGCGACAAAGCAGAGCGGGGGAAGGCCCGGAAGGCCCGGCAGGGGCGGGGCCGGAAGGGGTGGTAGATGGAACAGATTGGCGGTGCCTGAGGGACAGGACAGGCGCGACGTCAGAGTGATCCCGAACAGTGCTTTCGTCGGCCTGTCTCTCTCGCACCCTTACGGGACGCCCCATGAGTGCGAGAGAGACAGAGCGACGAAAACGACTCTCGGAATGAGTCTGAAGCGCCGCGACAGTGACGCGACAGCATGGCGACAGCATGGCGACAGCCACGCGATTCCGCCGCCCGTCGTCCATTTCGTCCATCGCGTCCCCCGGCCCGGCCCGGCCTGCACACTGATTCCGAGAGTCGTTTCCGTCGCACTGTCTCTCTCGCACTCATGGGGCGTCCCGTGTAGGTGCGAGAGAGACAGAGCGACGGCTGTGGCCTGTGGCGTCCGTCAGTCACCCGAGTAGAGCGCACGACCTCGGGCACTACCTCGGGCCCGAGGGTCGCCCCGACCCAATCACTTTCGGCTTTGCGGAGGGAACGTCCTGACGCCGCGGGAAAAGTTTGGCAGCGGTACATTCTATTACATTCGTTTGTCAGGCGACGAACCACTCCACTTCATCAAAGACGCATCTTCCGGCCAGAGCCGAACGCGTTTTTGCGATAGAAAGAAGCGCCAAGTTCGCAGGCCTCGGCATGCGTGTGCTTCTTCGACTCGACGCAGCGACTCTCTCGCTCCGCCAGTCCGTGTACTGGGAGAGTTCTCGCCAAGATTAGCATAAACACCCCAGTCTATCAGGCGGCCGCACTGCCCGCACTCTACTCTATTAGCTCTGTATTAGCTTAACAAGCCCCGCCCCCTTTCGCCCCCTTCTTTCACAGCCCCAGCCTTCCCGCGGCTCCACCTTCTGGAGCCTCAGAGCCCACGTCTTGTTTGCGACGGCCGCCCCACCGTAAAAATCCCTGCCTGGGCCTGGGCCTTGGCCTGGACAGGGCATGCACACTGGAAGAGGGAGACGAGATGAAGAGAGCGGAAGCCGGTCCGCTATGAGAAATCGCGCAGGCGGAACGGCTTGTCGGCACTGACACACTCTCTCTGTCTTGCGCGGACCACAAAGCTTCTCTCGCGCACTCGTGGACCGTCGCACAGGAGTGCGAGAGAGACAGAGCGAGGAAGGAACTTGTTCGGAATCAAACTGCTGGCGAACTCGAGGACCTGCTCATCGCCCTCACCTACAAGCTGGCCTCGTCGGCCCCGTCACGCACACAGACAAGCGAAGTGCCCCCGCGACAACAAGAGCCCCGCCGCCAGTGCTGCCACCCATCAACAACTACCCCTCCATCATCCGTCACCGCCTTCCCAAATTTATGAGGGACCGTCTTGGCGCTTATCTGTTCCCAAGGGACCCCCTACCCCTACCCCTTCCCCCTTCCCCTCTCCCACCCCGCGAGCCCCACACTGGAAAGGCAGCACCTGTCCGGCGGCCCCGCCTCGCAACATGTGCCGCCAAACACCTGCCGATCGTCCACCGCGCCAAAAACCACACGCCGGAAGGCCGGAAGGCCCCTAACCTCTAAGCACCCCCCCCCCCCCCCCCAACACCCTATCCCTGGCGCGGCCATGGCCTGCTCGAAAAGCAAGCAGTTCCCCCGCTCCAATCTCTCTCTCTCTCTCTCTCTCTCTCTCTCTCTCTCTCTCTCTCTCTCTCTCTCTCTCTCTCTCTCTCGAGCAGCAGTTACTGTGTCGAAAAGCGCGCTTCCGGAATTAGTCCGACACTTGGCTCCTTTTATGGGAGTTTATTTCTGGCGCCTTTTATTCTGTCCGGGAAAAGGGCAGGCGGGGGAGGCGGCGCGAAAAGGGGCGGAAGGGAAGCGAGTTGTTCATGCCGGCCTGCGCCGCGTTGCCGCGCCTTGCCGCGTCCTCGACCGACGTCGGCTTTTGTCGCTGGCTGCAGCGCGGCGGTACACTGCAGAGCTGTCGCTCTGTCCGCGGGCACCGCACGCCACTGTGGACAGCCGAGTGAAGGGCTGGAAAGGCTGAGGGGGGCCGCGTTCAGTTTAGCCGACACGCAGCGCGGCGGCGCGGCGGAGCCGTAAAAAAACAAAAAGAGGGACTTTTTAAAGGCGCGGCAAATGTCCCCCCACCCCAGCCCACCCCGTGACAGCAGGGGATGAAAAACAAGGCATCGGCCGCGCGAGTGACGGCCAAAGGGCCGCGGAGACGCGCCAGTGACGTCGGTGACGTCAGCGACACGTCGGAGACACGTCGGAGACAAAGCACGTCAGGGCCCGTCCATTAATTGAGTGAGAGGGCCTTAAAGAGGGGAGGGGGAAGCCCGTCGGGGACGTGAGGCCCGTCAGGCCGGCCCGAAAGGCCGAAAGCCCGGATCATCGTCTCTGCGGCATGAATGGACGAAACTACAATGCGCCGGCCGTGGCCACGTTTCCACGGGAAAGTGTAAACAAAAGTCGAGGCCGTCCCGAAAAACAGGCGACTGCGCTGCGCGCGGAAAACGGTGCCCAAGAAACTAACCAAACTAAAGTGCAAAATATTTTTAAGGGCGTTGCCATTTTTATTTTTTTGTTTTGTTTTGTTTTGGTCGGCCCGCGCTTGTTCTCCATCTTCATAGTACTGCTCCCGCGAGGCCGCTTGGCGACATCGGCGTCCCGCCTCGCCCCACAGTGGTCCAGAAGGCCGGAGGAGGCGGACAAAACTCTAGACGCGTTTTGAGCTCCAGAGTCGCTAAATGGGGCTCGAACCGATCGTGTGACCCCACCAATGGATTGCTCTCCGAACGAGGAATCCACTGGTGGGGTCACACGATCGGTTCGAGTCCTGTTTAGCGACTCTGGCGCTCAAAACGCGTCTAGAGTTTTGGCCGCCTCCACTGGTCTTCTGGCCCACTGTGCGCCCCGCCCCACCCCGCTGCGTTTAATTCCATTCCGTTGCTCTGCTTTGCATCCTCGCTGCCGCTGCGTCGTCGTCGTCGATCGTGTTTCTTTCCCCGCGAGTTCTTTCTTCTCTCTCTCTCTCTCTCTCTCTCTCTCTCTCTCTCTCTCTCTCTCTCTCTCTCTCTCTCTCTCTCTCTCTCTCCGCCGTCGAGTGAATGTACCGCACGTCCCTCCCCTCCAAGCCGATACGACACGGGACGGGACGCGTGCCCGATAAAAGGCGGCCGACTCCGTCAAGGCCTCGGCGGCCTCAACGGCCTCGCCGAGCATGCGGGGCGTAAATAATTCAAATTACGATTCGCCCGACCGCCATGCACTTGGCGGCAGCGGCGGCAGCGGCGGCAGCCCGCCAACAACAACAACCATTTGCCCGACACACGCGCGCCAACCAACAACACAAACAACAACAGCCGTCGCCGACGTGGCCGCCGCCGACGCCGCTCAAATTGAATCAAGAGCCGCAAGAAAGTTGGAGCAATTAAGGAGATGGAATGGTCCGCCGGTCGCTACACTGCAGGCTGCAGCGGACCGATTCCGAGAGGCGTTCTCGTCGCTCTGTCTCTCTCGCACGCTTGGGGGTGCGAGAGGGACAGAGTGACGAAAGCAGCGCTCGGAATCAGCCTGCTGCTCCTCCGGCTCCGGCAGAGCGCCGTGGCGGCAGGCAACCCCGGGAGCGCCGCGACACGGGTGCGTTCGGGTTGCCTGCCGCCACGGCGCTCTCCGCCGCGAACCGCCTGGACACGGCGCACAGTGGGCCAGAAGACCGATAGAGGCGGGCGAAACTCCAGACGCGTCTTGAGCTCCAGAGTCGCCAAACAGGACTCGAACCAAACGTGTGACCCCACCAAAGGATTGCTCTCCGAACGAGGAATCCATTGATGGGTCACACGTTCGGTTCGAGTCCTGTTTAGCGACTCTGGAGCTCGAGGCGTGCCTAGAGTTTTGTCCGCCTCGACCGGTGTTCTGGCCCACTGTGCGGTGGGGGTGTCACTGCTACTGCCACTCACCTTGAACTGCTCCATGTGTCCCAGCTCGTCCTCCTCCTCCCTGGCTAGGTCCATGTCCGCGCGTGCTGGTGCAGCGACTGCCGCGACTTACAGTGGAGCTCCGCTAGGGGCCGCGGCCCGAGCAGGCCGTCGTCCTGCAGACATGGAGACACAGCCTTGTTGCCATCGCTCTGTCTCTCTCTCTCACACGTCACAGTAGCGCGGCGGCGCGGCGGCGCGGCCCCTGAGTGCGAGAGAGACAGAGCGACCCAGCTGTCCGTCGCGCGGCCGCGGCTTCGAGGCGCCATGCCATTCCGTGGGGCCGCCGAGGCGCCGCGAAGCCGCTTCCGGGCGCCAAGTTTGAAAAAGTTTCCAAGATTAACTCCACGCTGCTCCGCGCGCGCCGCGCCACGCCATGCCAAGCCCCCGCGTGTGGCTCCGAAGGGCCCTTTTTGATTTGTTGAGTGCGGGCGGACCCGGGGCCGGGGCGCGGGCAGGTGGTGCGGGGTCGCGGGAACCCACTCCCACACTGCCAAAAACGACACACAAACACGGCGAACAGCACTTGGTTGTTCCATTTAGTCGGCCAAGTGTGTGTGTGTGTGTATGTGTGTGAGAGAGAGAGAGAGAGAGAGAGAGAGAGAGAGAGAGAGAGAGAGAGAGAGAGAGAGAGAGAGAGAGAGAGAGAGAGAGAGAGAGAGAGAGAGAGAGATCCATCTTGGCCGACAGTCGCGAGTCGACGGTGGTCCGCCCCCCCGGCCGCGGGCAAGGATTGATGGAGACAACAGGTTGCCAGCCCCGGTTCGGTTAGGTTCGGTTCGGCGTCGGTGCAGCACTGTAAAAGCGTTCCCTCGGTTTGCACGGACGTGTCCAGGAGGAACACGCGTCGGTTTCGAAGGGCTTTTCTTGGAAAGCAAGGGAGCGGCGCCTTAACGGGAGCGCGTTCCGGTCGGGCGGTCCGGGTTCCCTTTCTCCCAGTGTGCACTCGAGCCGAGGCTGGCGCTCCGGAGTTCTCCGGGCCGCGCCGCGCCGCGCCGCCCCAGCAACCTGAACCACCCCTGCAGCACGCCGTCATTAAAGGCAGGCGGCAGACTGATGATTCCGAGCTGTCTGTCTCTCTCGCTCGCGGGGCGTCCCGCGCGGGTGCGAGAGAGACAGAGCGAACGGCAGCCTGCAGTGGCTGCCCCGGGGGATCCAGAGGCCGCCTCGCTATAGCGCTGCCAGCGCTGCCAGCGCCCAGCCAATGGGCTGGCCTCAATGGGGCAGGGGTGGGGGGCGGGGCGGGGGGCTGCATTGCACATTGCGCCGCCATGAGGTTACGCTAATCAAATAGCCGCTGGCCTCCGGGAAAAGGGAGGGGGGGGAGTCTGGGAAGCCTTGGGACTGGTAATGGGTCAGGTTAGGGCCTTAGGGTGTGTTGAGTTAAGCGGTTGCGGCGAGGCGGCGTGGCGGCCCAGGGGAAGGCCCTGGCTAGTCCTGCCCCGCTGGCCACAAGCCAGCACGAGCCCGCAGAGAGAGAGAGAGAGAGAGAGAGAGAGAGAGAGAGAGAGAGAGAGAGAGAGAGCGGGAGCAGCAGACAAGCCCCACACCAGGCGGCTCGCAGGCTAGCAGGCCAGCAGGCTAGCAGGCCGCAACGGAGCGAGCGCGCTACATCGACTAAACTTGTCCCGCAGGCAAGCAGATCCGGGGCGCCACACCGCGCCACGCCGACCCGCAGGGATGCTTGCGCTCTTTGTTCGGGAAGTGACTTGTGTTGCCGGAACGAGACACGTGTAGTCCACCACCCAGGCGGGCCGCCCCCCCCCCCCCGCCCGCCCCCCCCCCCCCCCGACTCCTGGAATACGTCCGGAGTCACGCGAGCCCCTTCCTCAATATTTACCGCGTGCAAACAAAACCGCCGAATCCTCCGCAGAAAACAACAAAAACGTCGGCCAACTAAAGCGAAACGCGCGCCAAAAGCAGCAATAGCAGCAGCAGGGGCGGGGGTGAAAAGGCGTCGCCAATGGCGCGGAGCCGCGGAACCGGAAGTCGTCGGACCGGCCGGAAACGAGGTAATTAACGACAAAAGGGGACAGCCGGAGCCACAGGGGAGAGCGAAATGATTGGCTGGGGCCTCGCCTCGGCCTCACCGCGGCCTCAACGCGGCGCGCGGCCGTGACCGGAATGCCCCAGCCGCAAGCCGGCAGGAGCCTCTGCCGTCGCTCTGCCGGTCAGTGGGCCGCCACACTGCCGGAAAGCCACGGGGCCGCGACCAACTGACGCATCAGGCTGCGGTTCGCTTGGCGGGGGTTGCTCTGTGGGGGCGGAGGGTGGCCTAGGTGGGCCCTCATCACGCCATCACGGAGCGGAGGGATTCACTCACAAAACGTCATCAAAAAAGGGGTTACAAAAAAATCTAACAAAATGTAAGTAAAATGTAAGTAAAATGTAAGTAAAATGTAAGTAAAATGTAAGTAAATGTAAAGTAAACGTGGAAAACAAAAACTGACGGTACATTAAAATCAAATTAAACAGAAGGATATGGATATGGAGTGCGTTTGAGCCGAGCGAGTGACACGAGTGACACACGTCCCTTGTCATTCTTCCCACGAGGCGCGTGTTTTCGTGTTTTCCGCGCCGCGCTCCGCCAGGCTCCGCTTTCCCGGTTTCAGCGACAAGTGGCTATGAATGGGAGATAAGGCCTCGGACACGAACACAGACGCACTCAGCGGAACGACAGAAAAATGCTGCAAGGGAAAAGAGAGAAAAAAGGGGGTGGGGGCACGAAATGCAAGCAAGCTGCTCGAGCGGCAAGGCTAGGCAGCCAGCGAGAGAGAAGCACGCCCAAACTAAACCTCAGACCGATGCATTTTTCATAGGAAATCTTCCCCCATTTCCCCTCCTCGCCCCGCCGCTTCGTTGCGACTTTGTTGCCGCTTGTGCGAAATAATCCGCAGCCGTGTGCTGTCCTACGAGAAAAATGCCCGGTTATAACAGCAACGTTTTCTCTCGAGCCATTTTATTCCAATCTTGATTCACGTCGGAAAAAAAAAAGTGTAGACCCAACGTTACGTGACGACGTCCTTGAGAGGGAAAAAGAGGTTATGATTTTTGTTTACAAATACTGGCCAATTTGACGAAAAACTTTTCACAGTCCACTCGGCCTTCCTTTTCAACGGCGGCAAGCGGGATTCATCGCGTACCCGCCGCATTTATTCCTTAACTCGCCGCCCGCCCACTTCTCTCTCTCTCTGGCGACGCTCAACCTCTACATACGCCATTTCACCATCCCCGGACACACACACACACAGTGACGCGAGAGTCCTGAAGTTTTTCAAGATAAACTGGCGACTGTCTGCCACTGAAGGAAAGGGATAAACTCGCCCAGCTCGCCCTTGAAAAGAGCGCTCGGTGTGTGTGTGTGTGTGTGTGTGAGAGTAGGAGGCGACGGGCAACACTTTCTGTCCGTCCTCCCCAGCCATTGGTAATGAGTGCCTGGGCAAGAAGAACGCCTGGAAGTTCGGCGGTGTGTTTCGGAAAAACGCAGTGGAGTGGATAAAGGGTCGCATCGCATCGGGGATTTGGGGATAGAGCCCAACTAGCAGTGCGGCGGCGAGAACGAGGTCGCCACGACGTCTGGCCCCGTCTGGCCCGCAGTTACGGTGCAGAGGCGGCGCGACCGCGGGGCAAGGGCAAAACTGGGGCACCGAAAGGATTTGCCGGCGCAACTTCCCGCCGCTTCGCGAGCTTCGCGCTTTCGCGCGGCACAAGCACCAAATCTGGCGCCGCCGAGGTGTGCTTTGCAAATAAGTTGGACCGTCTCCCGCTAATTAAAACTCCCTTCAACAAAACACCGGTAGCACGCTTTCCCCGGTACTATGCGACTGGTCCGCCGTCAAATCAGAAATTAGAATAGAAGTAAAACGGGACGGAAAACAGGGAAAGGTCAGGCTGGGTTAAAACCGTCTCTTTTTGTTGGGCCCCAGTGCGTGGATTTCGTTCGCGCGTTGTCCATTCATTCATTCATTCATCATTCATTCATCATTCATTCATTCATTCATTCATTCATTCGATCTATTCGTTGGCAGTCGCGGTACACAGCGACACACAACGCCCGCCAAAACAACAAACGGCAAAATGGCGGCCAGGGGGATTAACCCTATTATGCGGACGGACTCAACATATTTACGCGTGATTTGTTTTTCTCATTAGTCGAGGGGCAGCGAAGGAAATTTGTAATTGGTGGAACAACAGCCGCGGTTCGTTTATTTCGGGCTGTTTTTGGCTGGGAACGCGAGCCGCGAGCCACGGATCAGGTGACCGTTGCTGTTGAGGTTGTTGTCCATGTCTGAAATAGCAAGCTCCATTTGACTTCCGGGCTCAAAATTCATTTCGGCACTCCGCGAAATTCCATCGATTCCAAACTGAGAACGCTGTAATAAGTTGAGTTTCAATCCTGTAGAATCTGACGGGAGGGAGAGACGTGCAAAACGCGATGATTGCTCGGGACGACAAAAAGACAACCCATTGCTCTGATTGCTTTCGGTCCATTTGCTCGAGAAAGGTGTGCACCAACAACAGTCGGCGCCTCCCCGATTTTTTTTGTCTCCGTTTTCTCGCCGAGCGAAGCTTTTGTACTCCTTGCCCTCCGTGCCTGCTGGCCCTGCCGGCTGTGAAACGGGACAGGCAAAGTCACGGGTCCAAAGTCCAGTCTGCTCTAGGGTGTAAACACAAATGTCGTCGAGTGATCACAGAACGGGCAAGCCCTCGGTTCGCACAACACGTGGCTCACACAGCAACGGTTTCAAATCTCAACAGCCTTTTGTAAAGACTTGTACATGTTATTGACCAATAAATGACCTGAATCTAAATGGCGCCGCGAGGTTGGCGACGTGCGCCAACCCTAACCTCAAAACTGAGTCGGAAATGGGGGAGGCAGTGAGTCGACACTGGGCGACACACGGGGCCGTGCAGTCCATTTGGACTATTCCTGGCGGCGAGGCGAGTCTTGCTACCGGCGGGAGAGAGAAAGGGAGAGGACGGCGATGGCGGTTAAGGGCGCAGGATGCGTCACGCGGCGTTGGCGCCAAAACGGGGCGGACGCAACGGCAATAACAAAAACAAAAACAAAGGCCCTCACAAACGGCGCGCCGTTCGACACCGTGGATATTAAAATCCAGCCAGAAATAGCGGCGGGGTCCCGAATCCGGCTGAAACCGACGTCACAGCGGCCCGGCCCAGCACGGCGCGGCGAGGCAGGCCAACGCCCCGACCCGTTCAGCGCGGCTCCGCGGCTGCAGCTAGACGAGCTGGACGGAGGGGATCAAACGCAGCGCCATTCCGCCGCCTGGCTGCTCCAAAGCTCGTCGTGTCGACACGGTGAGCAGGATGCTCTCTCTCTCTCTCGCACTCACGGAGCGCGCAAGCAGACCGAGAGAGAGAGCCACGACACGGCTGTCTCGGAATCAGCCACCGTCTCAAAGAAGAGCTGCTCGCAGCGTGACCAACTTGGACACAGTCTGCGCACAATTCAAACGACACAACTAAAAAAAAAACCTGCGTTGCTTTACAAAACTGGTTGGAAAGTTTTCGCAAGTCTCATAACGAGGCCGCACTGTTGGGGTTCAGCGCGAGGGGGGATGCACTCTTAGAACCTGTGCCGAAAAAAGACCAAAACAACCTTAAAATAGATAAAATTCGGAGAATTTCGTAAAAAAGGCAACCTATTATGGTTCAGCGTGACACAGTTATTCAAGACGAGACGGCGCTGTTGATGTGACCGACGGGGTTGTTTTCGCTTGCACTTGAAATCCGGCGCCGGGTCGATCGTAAACAATGCTTGTGTGTGTTTTGCATGGCTTTGTCGCTTCGCCTTGGTGCACTGTAAATGTCTTACGGTGAAAGGCTGCACCAACATATTATGGTGGAGATTTTCTCCATAATACCAACGAAATTCGTCAAAATATCTATCAGTCACAGTGAATTCTGAATGGTATGTTAAGGAGTCAGCTGCACCACCATAATATGGAGAATCTTCACTGTCCAACATTTAGAGTGTGACGTCACGGTGGCGTCACCGAGGGCGTCGAGACGTGACGGAGTGGATGCGGCCCATGCAGCCATTCAATGGGGCATTGGGCATACAGGGGATCGATAACATTGCTGAACAGCGAGCGCACACAAGCGTGCCTAGCGTGCCTGTTGACACAGATACAAGGGTCTGCCTCTGTCTCCGTCGCACTCATGGGGAGAGAGCGACGAGACACTGCGCGGACCGGGGACAGACGCTTGCACACCTTGTTCGCCGCTGTGCCCGGCAGTGCCCGGCAGTGTGACCGAGAGGTTGTGGGACGGGCAGTGGGCCGAGGGGTCCGCGACGTAAGGCCGGCACGGTCGAGTTGTCGAGTTGGTGGAGCACGGCCTGCACGGCGAGCACGGCGCGGCGGCAAGGCTCGTCCTCTGGCCTCGGCGACACGACTGACTACTCTCGCGACTACTTCTAAAACATGACTTGACCCGGCCGCGCCGCGCCGCGCCCCGCCCCACCCCGCCTCGGCCGCTCCGTTCCGCGGCCCCGCCGACCCCTCAGGGCCCCCGCGGGGGACGATGTACCCCATCCTCGACGTTCTCGACGTCGTCCCCACTCCGAGCGGGCCGGGCAGGGCCCCGCGCCAGTGTAGACAGTCGGACACAGCCGCCGACAGAGTCGGACATAGACGCCCCCGAGGCGAGGGAGCGAGACGGGGAGGGACACACACACACACACACACACACACACACACACACACCACGCACACACACACACACGCACACACACACACACACACACACACACCTGCAGAGCCCAGTGTCACCGGGCGCTGCCGAGCCAGCCAGGCCCTCGAGGGCCCCACCCGGGCAGAAACGCGGGTCAACTGCTTTTATGAAAACAAGCAGGGAGGGAGGCGCTGTTTATTGCTCGTGATGATTCCTGAGGGGCCACGGACGGACGGGGCTCCCGAAACGCCGTTTAGAGGCGAAATGACGTGCCGGTGGTTACGAGTTTAGATGAGGCGGAAAAGCAAAGCGCCGTTCTTCGGTCGAACTTTTACCTCCGAAAGGAATCGAGTGCAGTGACCCCTCGGCGGCTTAATCAGCCGTGTGCAGAGCTAGGAGTTAAACGCGAAATGCGTTTCCGACGCGCAGCTTTCTGAAACTCGAGCCGACAGTGTAGTGTAACACACGCCGTTAAAGCGGGTGAGTTTAATTTACCGCGTCGCTCGGGAAAGGGGAGGGGGGAAGGGAGGGGAGGGTATGACACCCTCGTCTCGCTGCTGTGAAGGGGGCTCTGGAGGAGCACGTAGAGAAGGGGCTTGCGGAGGACTCAATCTCTCTCTCTCTCTCTCTCTCTCTCTCTCTCTCTCTCTCTCTCCTCTCTCTCTCTCTCGCTCTCTCTCTCTCTCTGTGAGTGTGAGGTGCGGCGATGGCGTAGCCGACAAGGACCGTCCGGTCAAGGGCCGCCCCTCGGGCCAGTCCGTTTTGCGGCGAAAAGAGACAGAGAGAGAGAGAGAGAGGGGGGGGGGCGGCTGCTCGAAAATGCGGCGACAGACCGCGACGCTCGCTTCAGTAGATTGCCGCCAGGTGTCTCTCTCTCGCACTTGTGGAGCGTCCAACGTCGGACAGAGAGAGACTGTGCACGGCAGTGAGTGGGGTGGCATCGCTACTACACTGCAGGGGGCGTCTCGTTTGAACCGCATCGCGTGTTGCATGCGGTGCTGGGGCCCGGGCGTGCGAGTTGCACGGACGGACGGACGGACGGACAGACAGACAGACAGACAGACAGACAGACAGACAGACAGGCGACACAGACGGGCGAGCACACAGCCACCCTCCTCGAAAGGGGCGGCCGAAATTAACGCCCGAAGCCGGAACAAACTGCAGTGTAGAGGGCGGGCCTTCCCACTGGCAATATGGTCGATTTGCACGGATTCCCACCGAAGGGGACAGTCTCTCTCGCACCACAATGGGCACGTTCGGTTCGAGTCTCATTTAGCGACTCTGGAGCTCAAAACGCGTCTAGAATTTTGGCCGCCCCCACCGGTCTTCTGGCCCACTGTGCGACGCGGGGCTTCCCTTCCGCGCAGCGGATGGCGTCGCCATTTCAATGACAACACAAAAGGGCCAAAATTGCGAATTAAACTAAGGACGCCCAGAGGATTGCGCGAAGCGGCCGAGAGGCACGGCCATTTTCCAAAACCGGAGACGCCGCCCCCTTTGTCATCCCTGCATTAAGGAAGAGGGGGGGGGGGGGAGCAGCCCTGACTAAGTGCAGGACCACCAACACTCCCTCGACTCGCCTCAAATCGGCGATAAATCACAACCGCGGCTTCCTTCCCTCGGGACAAACACAAAGAAGAAACTAGCGCAACAACAACAACAACAACAACAAGAAAATCTCGTTGGTTTGGCGGGAGCAGCTGTGCTGTGCCGCGCGGCGTGCCCGCCGTGCCCGCATCCCACAGTCTCGCGAGTATCGTGATAACATTAATTACTTTTAAAGAATGACGAAAATGTTATCGGCGGCGGTCTCTAGCTTGGCAGCTTCGGGCCGATGTACCCAACAGATTTTATCTTGTTCCTTTTTCGCGGCAGCGTTCTCTCTCTCTCTCTCTCTCTCTCTCTCTCTCTCTCTCTCTCTCTCTCTCACACACACACACACACACGCCGAAAGCCCAACACGCCCTCGTCACACCGCACGCCATAATAAATACGACCCCTAACCTGACCTGACCTACTTGTATCCCTGCCGGCCCGGCCCGGCTGGGCTAGGCCCGGGGTGGCGGGCGGGGCGAGCGGGGCGAGGGTGGTTGAGGGAGTCCCTCCAGGCCGGTCAGGGTGCCGGGTCACCTGGCCCGCCTGCAGAGCGGTCGCTCTGTCTCTCTCGCACCCTCACGGAGCGCCTTAGGAGTGCGAGAGAGAGAGACCGGCAGCGACTCGGGATCGGTCAGCTGGCCGCCCCGCTTGGGCGAGCCAGCCCCGTTTGGGCGGGCGGGACCCTGGTGCCCCGCCGAGGCCGAGGCGAGGCGAGGCCCGGGGCACGGCGTGTGGGCTATTACTATTCTGGACGTCGACACCTAATCACCCTGCCCTGCCCCGCCGGCCGGGCGGATGGACGACTGGAGGCAAGGACGCCGTCGACGCCGTGGAGGCCGGCGGTCCGATGCCAGGCGCAAGACATCCGGACGCGCATTGAATACGGCAGCAGGACGCGGCGGATTGCCCCATCCAGTGGCGTGGCACTGCGTGAAACTGCGTGACAGTCCGTGACTCCGCGTGACAGTGGTGCGCCACACACCGACAGACTCACCGCGTCAACACGCGCACGTCGCCCTGTCGGCCCGTCGGCCTCACGGTCCACGTCGTTTCGCTTCGCTCGCATCGATCCGCCTTTTATTTCGCCCACTCCTCTGCAGACTCATTCCGAGCTCCGTCTCTCTCGCACCTACACGGGGCGCGCCATGAGTGCGAGAGAGAGAGAGAGGCAGACTCTCGGAAACAGTCTGCTGCTGCGGCGGCGGCAAGGTCCGACGAGGCACGGCGAAGGCAAGGCCTCCTGATGACGGTCAGTGAATCAACTCATCTGCAACCTCCACTGGTAAATGTCTGCCGCTATTCACACACACACACACACACAGAGCGTCCGCCCGTCCCGCACCGGAACCGCTTCCTCCGTCCCCCGCGGCGTCCTTACCGTACAGCCATCCATTCAGGGGGAGGGGGGTGGCGAGAGCGGCGAGTGGAAAGGGGAAGGGGGCGCCGAAATTATCCAAATTTCCATGGAAATTTGCAAACTGCCCTCCTTGTGCGTAGCGGAGGGCGGGTGGGGTGGGGGCTGGAAAGGCAAAGGAAAGGGACGCGGCAGTGGGGGTGGGCAGTCGGGCGCGGCCGGCCACCGGCAGACCGATTCGCTCCGTCTCTCTCGCACCTACACGGGACGCGAGAGAGACAGAGCGACGAAAACGACTCTCGGAATCAGTCTGCAGCAATGCGGCTTCGCTAATGCCCCGCGATCACCGGCCGGCCGGGTCCGGACCCGCCAATCGTCCTTCGACTTTTACTCCCGGCTCGACTCGACGAGGGGCGGAGTCCGGCGGACCTAGGGACCGTGTTTTCCGAGCGCCCTACCCCGCCCCGCTCGCTGGCGAGCGCCAAAAAAACAACAACAAACGAAAACAAAACGGAAAGGAAAAGAAAACACATCGCGCAAACTTGGCCGCCGACGCGCCGAGCGAATGCCTCGACGTGTTTCCCGACAACGGCCGCCTTTCCAGCAGAATGATTCCGAGAGTCGTCGCTCTGTCTCTCCCGCACCTGCACGGGACGCCCCATGAGGGCGAGAGAGACAGAGCGACGACTCTCGGAATCAGTCTGCGGACAGAGCGATTCCGAACAGCGTTCCGTCGCTCTGTCTCTGTCGCCCTCATGGGGCGTCCCGTACAGGTGCGAGAGAGACAGACCGGCGCCGCGCGGCCACAAAGGCTTACGCCGACCAGCAAGGCCGCGGCGCGGCGGTCGGAGCGCGGTGCGGTGGCGAAGCAGGCGAAGCAGCGCGGTCGAGTCAATGACCGCCGAGACTAAGGCAGCGGCAGCCCGGCACCGCCAGCACCGCCGGCGGCCCAGAGGCCACCATCAAGCGCGTTAGTCTGCGGGGCTGCTGCCTCGGGGGGCTTGGGGGCGGGGCGGCCGGGGGCGGCGGCGGGCGGCGGGGGCGCGTTTTGGAGGTCGACAAGAAAGGGTGGGAGGGGTGGGGGATTACACCCGTTGCGGTAAGGTCGAGATCAGGGCCCGCCCCACTGCAGGGCGCTCCCAGATACGGCGGTACTAGACGGGAGGCTCCCCCCACCCCCTCCCCCACAGCGCATCTACAGTGATTCATGTTGCGGGCCGCGGCGGCTCAGGGAGTATGGAACAAGCTGGAGCTTTGTCCAGGACCGGGGCTTCCAAGCGCGCAGGCATCGCGAGGCAACTTTGCGCGCTTTGCGCTCTGCACGCGCGACGCCCGGGGGGAACGCCGCGAACACCGCCAACGCCGTGCGCGCCGACCCGGTCGGACTTACTCTCAGAGTGCGGGGGAACGCCGAGAGGGCAGCCGACTCGGCACGAGAAATCGAGACATTTTAACCGAGACTCGATTCGAGATTACCGTGCGGAGCTTTTCCGCCGAGGGTCGAGATCCGGGCGATGTTCGCGAGGCGGGGGCTTGTAGCCTTCCACCCTCCATTAGCTCAATGACTGAGACACAGCCCCTCCACTCCAAGTGGCACTCTGCACGCTGAAAGCGCTGAAGGGAGGCGGGGGGGCTCGGAGGCCAGTATGGAGGGGAGGGCAGATTACACTGTACCTGGGAGTGATCCCGGCCAACAGCCTGCCAGGCTTCGAGGCTTCCAGGCTTACCACTCGATAATTCCAGCGCACAGCCTCGGCAACTACTTTGTCGCTGGTGTTTGGCATCAGCCTGAAGGGCCTGCACTGTGAGAAGCGCTGCGCGGGATCATTCGCGGATCGCCACCAACGACCAGGCTCGGACTGGCCCCCAAAAGGCCCCGGCAGATAAGACGGCAAAAGGCCCCCGATCATCATAGTTTTTACCCTTCATGACCAACTTTGTGAGTCTACCGCTCCCACACAAGTTGCGGTCAATAGCCTAGGCAAAATCGTTGTGGTCAACGTCTTCCCGATACAGGGCATGAAAGAGTAGGGTCTTAAGAATACTAGGACGTCGAGGGAGGCCTTTTACGGCTACTAGATTGGACACAGTGGCCCCCCAAAGTCAGCAAAATCAGCAAATTTCCGAGATTCGACCACTTTTTGACCAACTTTGGTCCCAAAATCGTTGCGGTCAAAGGCAAAATCGTTGTGGTCAACGTCTTCCCGATACAGGGCATGAAAGAGTAGGGTCTTAAGAATACTAGGGCGTCGAGGGAGGCCTTTTACGGCAACTAGATTGGACACAGTGGCCCCCCAAAGTCAGCAAAATCAGCAAATTTCCGAGATTCGACCACTTTTTGACCAACTTTGGTCCCAAAATCGTTGCGGTCAAAGGCAAAATCGTTGTGGTCAACGTCTTCCCGATACAGGGCATGAAAGAGTAGGGTCTTAAGAATACTAGGACGTCGAGGGAGGCCTTTTACGGCTACTAGATTGGACACAGTGGCCCCCCAAATTCAGCAAAATCGGCAAATTTCCGAGATTCGACCACTTTTTGACCAACTTTGGTCCCAAAATCGTTGCGGTCAAAGGCAAAATCGTTGTGGTCAACGTCTTCCCGATACAGGGCATGAAAGAGTAGGGTCTTAAGAATGCTAGGGCGTCGAGGGAGGCCTTTTACGGCTACTAGATTGGACACAGTGGCCCCCCAAAGTCAGCAAAATCGGCAAATTTCCGAGATTCGACCACTTTTTGACCAACTTTGGTCCCAAAATCGTTGCGGTCAAAGGCAAAATCGTTGTGGTCAACGTCTTCCCGATACAGGGCATGAAAGAGTAGGGTCTTAAGAATACTAGGGCGTCGAGGGAGGCCTTTTACGGCAACTAGATTGGACACAGTGGCCCCCCAAAGTCAGCAAAATCAGCAAATTTCCGAGATTCGACCACTTTTTGACCAACTTTGGTCCCAAAATCGTTGCGGTCAAAGGCAAAATCGTTGTGGTCAACGTCTTCCCGATACAGGGCATGAAAGAGTAGGGTCTTAAGAATACTAGGACGTCGAGGGAGGCCTTTTACGGCTACTAGATTGGACACAGTGGCCCCCCAAAGTCAGCAAAATCAGCAAATTTCCGAGATTCGACCACTTTTTGACCAACTTTGGTCCCAAAATCGTTGCGGTCAAAGGCAAAATCGTTGTGGCCAACGTCTTCCCGATACAGGGCATGAAAGAGTAGGGTCTTAAGAATACTAGGACGTCGAGGGAGGCCTTTTACGGCTACTAGATTGGACACAGTGGCCCCCCAAAGTCAGCAAAATCAGCAAATTTCCGAGATTCGACCACTTTTTGACCAACTTCGTGACGTTACTGGTCACAAATCCAAAGGCCCCGGCAGATTTTTCTGCTTGTCTGCCCTGGCCAGTCCGAGCCTGCCAACGACTGTGCCAACCTTTGGCCTCGCGCCCCCCGCCGCGGCCCGCTACACCGTCAGTGGCGGTCTCCGGCAGGCAGTGTAGCGGCAGCGCTTGTCGAGTTAATCTCGCGCGCCGCCCTTTTCAAAATGGATAAACTTGTCGGCCTTGCTTGACGAAGCGCCGCGAGGAGCTTAAGGGCAGCCCCAGCAGCCTCTCTCTTTCCCTCTCCCTCTTTCTTCCTCTCCCCCCCCCCCTCCTCTCTTCCAAGCGTCTTCAATCCACCCAAAGGACCTGACGCGCCGAGAGATCCGAGACTTTGAAACGACACGTCATCTCCCGACTTGAAACAAAGAAGAATTCCCTCTGGCTTCAGAGAGTGTTTGGCCGGCCTCTGGTGCGTAAGCAAAGGCCCGCTGGCCATTAGATTAAGGTGAAGACCGTGCTTTGATGGGGTCGCCTCTTCCACAGACTAAACACACACACACACACACACACACGCGCACGCGCATACACACACACACACACACACGGCCCGGAGCCTCATTTAGAGTAAGGAGACCAAGTTCATAAACCTGCTTCAACGTGTGCGTGTGTACACACACACAAGGCACACATGGGGAGGAGCCCCCCCGCTGTCATAGTCTGGGCGGTCTGGGTCAGACGTCGCGCTGCTGGGAATCCTGACTGCAGAACTTTCCCGACACACCCACACACCCGCAAAGCCTCGCACAGACGTCCGAGCTTTGCCCTCCTCCCTCGGCCGCTCTGTCGCGCACCTCGGAGGCAGCCCCCGACCTCACAATTTTGAGGCCAGCAGAGAGTGCTCCGTTGCGCTGTCTCTCTCACTCGCACCCTTACGGGGCGCGCCATGAGTGCGAGAGAGACAGAGTGCCTGACGATTTGCTCGGTTCCCTCGCTTGGCTGGCCCAGGGCGGCCCGGGGCAGCCAGCAGGAGCCAGATGAACTGGGAAGGAATCGAACGCAGGGAAGGAATCGAGTGATATAAACAGAGGGAAAGGCAGGCGGGGCAGCCAGGGCAGCCAGCCTGCGCCGGACTGGCGGGGCTGGCGGGGCTGGCAGCCATGCGAACAAAAGTAAAGAGATGGAGCCGACTCCGCAAAACCGAAATTGAAACCCCCGGGGATTGAAAAGGCCCGAGTCAACCAACCCCTCCTCTTTCAGCTCGGCGACGCCGTGACGCGCCGCTTCAGACTCGTCGCTCTGTCTCTCTCGCACTCATGTGGCGTGCCGTAGAGGTGCGAGAGAGACAGAGCGACGAAAGCGACTCTCGAAATCAGTCTGCTCGCCGGGACCATGGCCCGGGACGCCTACATCAAGGTGAGCGAGCCTGGCGGCCCCCGCACCGTAAACATCAGGCGGATTAGGTACGGTTCAAAGGATATCGCTTTTCCGACCTCCAAAGCTTTAAAATTGCCCTCAACTGCTGCATGTTAGGCGCCTTAGGCGCGCCTGCTCCTCCTGCTCAAGGGAAGGCAGGGTGCCGGCAAACAAAAGAAGCACGCTAACTGATGCGTTCTCCCCAACTTCACAGGAAGCCCACCTACGCCCCCCCCCCCTCTCACAACCGCAGAAAAACAAAGAAAACAACGAACGAAAAACAAAAGGCCAGCGCGCTGGTCGAATCAATCAGAATCGCCCCACCGATCTTTTCACTTTTTTAACGAAGGTGGCCTGTGAGTGTATGTGTGTGCGTGCTGGCCGGTTCCCGCCACACACACACACGAGCCTACTCCCTCTCTCTCGCACTCACACACACGCTGCACTCGGGGCGACTCGTATTGAGCGTTGCAGCGGGTACGTCCGTCTCTCTCGCTCCCCCGCCCCTGCCGCACTGCGCTGGCTGCGCAATGCATGTGGGCCTACGTTGCAGCCCCCCCCCCTCCCCCGAAATCCCTTTCCACTTCAAGAGCCCCGCGAGAGGATCACAGGGGTACCCACCCTCGGGGCCTCCCGGGGCCTCCCCGGCGACACGAGACGAGGCCTAGTGACAGACAGGCCGACAGACAAACAGACACACAAACAGGCAGGCAGACGGACAGACAGACAGACAGACAGACAGACATACAGAGGGACTGGCGACTGACGGACGGACCATTTTCAAAGTCTTCCCATGGTCGAGAGCAAAAAGTGTTTTCGACTTTTTTGCTATGTATTTTTACTTCCAGTGAATAGGCAGCGAAATTATGCCCTGCCCGGAGCACGGGGGCGAGTCGGGGGGGGGGGGGGCCGTGAAACAGGAAAAGAGTGGCTCAACAGCGCATCCGCGCGTAGCTTCTGAACCCACCCCTTCCCCCTTCCACAAGTCCCATTTTATTTATAAAAATGGAGCAATCCCCAACGGAGAGACGGGATTATTTTCTCCGGCGAGCTGAGCTGAGCCGAGCCGAGCCAGGTATGAAGAGCTTCAATCACACTGGCTGCACCCCACTACACCCTGCAGACTGATTCCGAGGGTGGTTTGCGTCGCTCTGTCTCTCTCAGCGGGACGCCCCATGGGAGCGAGAGAGACAGAGCGACGACTCTCGGGATGGGTCTGCACGAGGTAGCGCGAATAGGAGGAGGGCGGGGCTGAACTCCTGACGCAAAGGCCGCCGGCGTTTCCTCCCAGACCGAACCATGCGGACTGACTCCGAGAGCCGTCTTCGTCGCTCTGTCTCTCTCGCACTCATGGGGCACCCCCTTCAAGTGCGAGAGAGACAGAGCGACACCTCTCGGAACCAGTCTTCCGGGTTCCTGGAGACACACTGCAGAAATGATGACGCCACTGCACGCACGTCGCAGGCGGGTCTGACGAGGCCGACCACCGTGTTGCGCCAAACAACCCCAAGATCAATTTTCCGCCCGAAAGAGACCTTTCGAAACAAGGCCCCTGAAATATGGACACACTGAGCCAGCTGAGACTATGCACGCGCACCGGGCGAGGGCGCATGGCAGAAATATTTGACAACGCGTCCGCTCAGACCCGACCCATCCCATAAAAAAACGAACCCGTTTACCTGACCGCGAAGCGCCTTTATTCCGAGTGGGCCGAGCGGGGCTCCAAGAAAAAGGGCCGAAAAGGGGGAGTCTAGCTCGGCAAGCTCAAGGGCAGCCCCGCTCGGCCTCACCCGGGCAGCAAGCGGCAGCAAGCAAAATCCAATCCACCCACAACCACCTGCAAGCTTCCCCTGCCCTGCCCGCCCCTGCCCGTCCACCACGGCCATGGAGCTCGGGACTCTTTTTGTGGCCCGGCCAGCGCAGCCAGCACAGCCCCAGAGGTGTGATCCCGACTGCAGCGCTGGCTGTGTGCCGTCTCTCTCGCACTCGTGGGGAGCCCCGTAGGGGTGCGAGAGAGACGGAGCGACGCCGAGGTTGCGGTGTGGAGCGGGGATTGGTTCGGGGATCGGAACTCGCACGTCCGGAAACGCGCAGTTTGCCGCAGGGTCTCACAAGGGGAGGAGGAGGACGCCCCACAGTGGGCCAGGAGACTGGTGGAGGCGGCCAAAACTCTGGACGCGTTTTGAGCTCCAGAGTCGCTAAATGGGACTCGAACCGTAGGTGTGACCCCACCAATGGATTGCTCTCCGAACGAGGAATGCATTGGTGGGGTCACACGTTCAGTTCGAGCCCCATTTAGCGACTCTGGAGCTCAAAACGCGTCCAGAGTTTTGGCCACCTCCACCGGTCTTCTGGCCCACTGTGCGCCCTAAGCCGGCTGGGTCGGGGAGCCGGCGATAGGACGGTCGCTCTGCCTCCCTCCCTCCCCGCAAGAGCGAGAGAGACAGAGCGGCGGCAGCGACGAACCAGTCGGCAGAGTGTCGTGTTTTAGCAAAAGGCGGGGAATCCATTCAGCGGCACTGAAACATTCACACCCGAAAAACCGTTGGCGACCGCGTGAATGTTTCAGCTGGCCGCGCCATCCGCGTCCCGTTCCCGCTCCGATATTCAAATCAATTCTTCATTCGGCCGCCATCCGGCATCCACATCCAGCACGCACCGAGCCCATCGGGGAGCAGCCGCCGAGGCCGCCGAGCGGAGGACGACGACGAGGACGACGAGGACGCCAGGGGGAGCCGCAGGGAACTCGGGCCGCGTCTAGGCCGTCCAGGCCGCGGCCATCCGCGAGTCGAGGCCAGCCGAGCCGAGCCGAGCCGAGCCGAGCCGAGCCGAGCCGAGCCGAGCCGAGCCGAGACGCCTCTCGGCACGACGGGCACGACGCCGCGGGGCGAGGCGAACGCGACACGGCGGCGCCGCCAACGGTAGAGTCTGGCGGTCCCGGAGCGACTGAGCGTCGTCAGCTGAGGGCCCCCGCCACCCCCGCTGGCTCCACCCTCGCCGGGCCGCCGGGCCCCACCCCCACGCCACTATCTGCCTGCTTGGCCCGCCGAGCGGCCCGGCCCGCCCCCGGCCCGCCCCCGGCCCGCCACGGACGCCATGGTCGCCGTGCACTCTAGCCGCTGCAGCCACCCCCACCCTGCATCGCGCCGCCGCAGCACGCGCTCTCTCTCGCACTCGCGGGGCGTCCCGTAAGGGTGCGACGGAGACAGGGGTGCGGCAGGGTGCGGCGGTCGATGGTGGCGAGGGGGAGAGGTGTCATATAAGGTAAGAACTGTCGCCCCCACCCTCGCGCCGCGGTGCTCCCCGGCCGTCCCCGGCCCCCGCTGCGAGCCGCCCTTTCCCCAATCAATGGGGCCCCTTCCACTCCAGGCGTCCAGGCTTACAGTGCGGGCAGCGCCGCCAGTCAGTCGGAGTGGTCCCCGTCTGCGAGGCGCGCGGCGCGACGGCCACGCCACGCCACGCCACGCCGTGGCGACGATTGTCGCGGGTGAGTAGAGACACGCCACGCCGACCGCGCCGGCTCGGCGACCCAGTCGGCAGCCCTGCCCGCGTCCCCCGCCCCGGGGGGCAAACACGCCGCAGAAAGTGACGAGACAGGCGGTGGCGGTATTCGAACCCGCGGCATCCGGCGCCGCGCTGATGGCCCGGAACGAAGTCGACCCCGGAAGTCGGCGTCGCGGACGTCACGCCAGGCGCGTGCCGGTGTGCCCAGCAAGCTTCTGCTCCGCCTCGCGCCCCCAGAGCCCCCCTTTGAGTCCGTCAACGCGCAGGGAGAAAAGTGTTTGCAGCTCGCTCCGCGCGTGCAGAACGCCTGCGCTGTAGGCAGCACTCCGCAGCGCGACGCGGCGGCGTGCTGCGGGCGTGCCTATCCCGCGCATCGCAGGCGCTTCTCCCAGTAACAACACACTGCCATGCATCGCTTACCTGGCTGGTGCAGAGGAAAGGTCGCAGCGGGGCCTCGGCTTCCGGTCCGCGTCGTGCCGCTTCGGCTGCAGTCCGCGGCTCCGCGGCGCTACTCCAGAAAACAGAGACAACAACAAGCGGCACCGGCAGGGCCGGCAGGGCTGCGAGAGAGACAGAGACAGACAGAACGCTGTGCGGGAGTCGCCGTCGTCGCGGTGCTGCAAGGGGGAACATCGCTGTGCCATCGCTTCCGTAACAATCCCACAATTTAATCTTACTATTTTGCAAAAAAAAAATTAAAAAATGGTTTGTTTTTAGTTGGGCCGCGACGGCAGCATGTCCACTCACCGGAGCTGTACGAGTCGGTGGACGAGGCGGAGAGGGAGCGACTGCGGTACCGACTTGACTTCTTGAGTGCGGCGGCCGACTTGCTCTCCTGGAACAGGCACCGCGGAAACGGGCCTCATTTAGACTGGCACTCCGAGACCACAGTGGGCCAGAAGACCGGCGGAGGCGGCCAAGACTCCAGACGCGCTTCGAGCTCCAGAGTCGCTGAATGGGACTCGAGCCGAACGTGTGACCCCACCAATGGATTGCTCTTCGAACGGGGAATCCATTGGTGGGGTCACACGCTCGGTTCGAGTCCTGCTTAGCGACTCTGGAGCTCAAAACGCGTCTAGACTTTTAGCCGCCTCCACCGGTCTTCTGGCCCACTGCGCGGCGCCCCGGGGGTGCGAGAGAGACAGAGCGACGAAAGCCATGCTCGGAAACAGCATGCAGGGCGGGGCAGATTCTCCCTGCAGCCTTTTGTTTGTCTCGTTGTCTCGGAGGGCGGTGCATCGCATGCTGAACAGGCCCGAGAGGCGAACCAGTGGAGCAGTGCAACGGGGCGTGAGATGGAGGGGCCTTACCCCGCGCCCCAGCATCCGAGAGTCGCTGCGACGGGGAGTCTCGCCGCTGCAGAGGTACCAAACGCGAAGTGACTGGACGGGACAACAGGGTAGGGGTACCGGTCCAGGCGCCGCGCAGTCGAAAAACAAACAACTCCCTTGGCGCAGGCCTTGGCCCAGGCCATGGCTCAGGCCTTGGCGCGCGGCGTATCTCCGTCGAGGGGGGCTGGAGGCGATACTCCCTGCCTTCTGCCGCGGCGTAACAACGGCGAACCGTAGGGGGAGGGGGCAGTGGCGAAAAAGTTGTCAGCCAAAAACGGAACGAAACTGTACTTTAGATTTAGCTAGAGCCCGCTTCTAGGCTGAGGGAACAACAGCACCGCGGTCACCATGCGCGGATTCGGGGGGGGGGGGGGGAGGACAAAAAGTGGCACGTGGTCCCTGTAGGTAGGCAACTCCCCCCCCCAAACCCCCCCCGACGAGTCGATGGATCCGCGCCTGGCGGTCACTGCGTCCGTGTTGGTCCGCCTGAGGGGAGTCCGAGGGCCGCGGGGCAGCGCCACGCGACGCCCCACCAACCCGAGAGATCCAAACCCTTTTTTATTTTTCAAAAAAAAGATCGTTTTCCCGGCGCAAAATGGATTTCGACCTTGCCGGCGCGGGGGGCGTGGCGCGTCGCGGGGTGTACGCGGGGCGGGCGCGCCAAAAGGGCCGCGCCGCCCGACGGGGGGGCGAGAGGAAAGGCCCGGGCCCCCGGGCATTCGCGGCGAGGCGGGCCCGGCCCCCCTCCACGTGGGCCGAGACCGGGGAGGCCGGGCCCCAAAACTCCCCCGACCGCGGTTTTGGCTCCAGAGGCGCTAATGGGATTTCAAAACAAAAACGCGTGACCACGTCAAAGGGATTCCTTTTTTTCCCGGAGGGGGGCCTTCCCTCGGGGGGGTCAACGTTTGGGCGGTTTCCCAAAAGAGCGACTCGGGGAGCCCGCGGGCGAGAGAGAAAGGCCCCAGACAGGGGATTCTTCGGCGACACGTGCCATCCGGCCTCCCAAAAGGGGCCCAAGGGCCGGTGGGCCCCTCCCCCCACCTTTTTGGGGTGAGCCGCAATGGGCACGAACCCCAAAAAGAGAGACCGGCGCCAAGGATTTAACGTTTTAGCCCTTCCTTGGGGGGCACACGTTCTTCGTCCCATTAGCGACTCTGGAGCTCAAAACGCGCCTAGAGTTTTGGCCGCCTCCACCATTCTTCTGGCCCACTGTGCCATCCGGCCTCAAAGGGCCCCAAGGACCCTCCCCCTCCCCCACATCCTTTGGCGTGCGCCGCACTTGGCACGACCCGAAAACGAGAGACACGGCGCCAGCGATCAAAGTTTCAGCAGGCTCTGTCGCTCTGTCTCTCTCGCCCTCGTCCGGGACGCCCACACGAGTGCGAGAGAGACGCGATCAATGGAGGACGCGCCGTGCCGCGATAAACCGCGTGCGGGCCGATGAATGCCGCTGTCTCTCTCGCACTCACGGGGCACCCCGCAGCAGTGCGAGAGAGACGGAGAGCTGGCAGCGTTGCAGTGACACCGCGGTGACACACGCGCGCATTATCTGGGAGTCGCTTAACGCGTCAGCGAGGCCATGCGATGCGCTTCGGGGCCGGCCTGCCCGGCCTGCCGGTAGTGCGTGACGATGACTTTGACTTTTAAAAGCTTTGGGTACGCCCACACTATCTGGGAATCGTCGCTTTAACGCGCCACCCGATCGGCACGGCGTCACCGCACTGGTGAAAGCAAAGCGCAACTGTGTGCTTTAGTCCAGCAGAATAAAGTCACGCTTTAGACAAGAAATTCCCCCCTGCACTGGGGGAGTCGAAGCGGACAAGCCTCGCGATTTGTTTTCAAGCGTAAACGGATTACGCTTGAAAACAGAGGGTATAAAACCACGCTTTAGTTTTACCAGTGCACGAGTTGATGTGCTGTTCGAGACACCTGCTGGTAGTGAGTGAGTGACAATGACTTTGCCTTTTAAAAGCTTAAGTACGCCCGCACCGGCCCGCACTATCTTGGAATCATCGCTTTAACGCGCGATCGGGATCACGTCACCGCAAGGCAATGCGGTTTTTTCTTTCTTTCTTTCTTGTTTTTTTTTGTCACACCTGACACCACAGCGTCCAAAGGTTTACCAATACACTGGTGACTCAGGCTCACGGCGGGAGGGGGTCACGCTGCAAATCCAGTCACGTGATTGGCCGGACAAACCGCAGCCCCGCACAAGGGTGTCGCCTTGTCTTCGTCCCACCGTGGGACTCCCACGCGTGGCGCGTTGCCCAGGGGGTGCGAGAGAGACAGCGCCAAGAAATGATCGTTCGGAGTCGCAGGGCGGTTGACCCCGATCGCAGCGCGCACACGCAGGGCGGCTGACGACAGCATACGCAGCCCGCGCAGCCATGCAATGCCTTACACCTGCTGCTGGGAGAAAAGGGGGGGGGGCATCAATTATGGCGCGGGGGTGGAGCGCCACTGGAAAAAAATTCCTCACCGGCGAAAGAAGCGGTCCTTGTTCAACTAACTAGGCTCGCGGTGCAAAGTAATGAAGCGCACGACATTTATGTCCAACCGGTCGGACTTTTCAACTGATGCCCTTTATGTTTGCAACGACGGTCGGCCGTACTGCTCCCCGTTTCGGGGGGATGGGGGGAAAAGTGGGGCACGGCGGGAAAAGTGGGGCACGGCGTGGTCCTGGTGTTCTACTACCCGGGAAGGCGTTCCCATTTTAGCCAGCGAGGGGGCTGCTGGCAAAAGTATTCCTCTGACAGAGGTACGTAAGGTGATAAGCGGGGCTGCCTCCTTCGCACTGTTTCGGCGGGTAAAAGAAAGAGGGGGGGGGGGAACAGCAGTGAACAGCCCCTGGCGTTGCCAACCACAACAATGAACACTCTTGAAACCTTACCAAGTATTTTGAGCATGCATATAACAAACTAAAATAATTTGTTATACGAAGAAGTAGTTCGTAAATTACGAAGTATTTTCTTTGTAAGCTTATGTATGCTCAAAATACTTTGTTATACAAACTACTTTTCTTTGTAAGGCCCAAAATAGTTTGTAAGGTTTTCTCAGTGACCCGGCCCGGGTGCTTGCATTCGGTTCCGACAGTGTAGGGTCGAGCTCAGCTACAAACGAGTGTTGGATGCAATCGAGTCTGTCTGTAGGGATCCCTTGCGCTTTCTTTCAATAAAAACATTCCCCCAATAAATCGTTCATAAAACTAAGCTGTCTCTCTCTGTCGCACTCGCAGGGCCACCCCGTGAGAGCAAGTGACTCACTCTGCCCTCGCGTCGTGGCTCCTTATCGCCAGAGAGTGCCAGGTTGGCTGCAGTGGTAACGCGTCCTTGCCGCTATAAATGCCAGAACCGTGGAATTCCCCGTCAATCGGTCAAAGCGAAAGCAACGAAAGCCACCTGCGAGCGCCGCGGCTGCGACCGCGGACCGGGACGACGGACTTCCCCCGTGCACACAGTGAGTGACAGGGGAACAACAAGAGGAACGTGGCGCGGGGGTGGTGGGCGGAGCAGTACATGTCGCTCGGGCTACTGCAGCCTGATTCCGAGAGCCGTTTTCGTACGTTTTCGTCGCTCTGTCTCTCTCGCACCCATAAGAACGCCCCGTGAATGCGAGAGAGACAGCCAATCAGGTTGCATGCAGGGCTATAGAGACCCTAACAAGACCTACCGCAGAGCTGACGGTGGCCATTCGGCAAGGCAAAGGCAAACAGGCCGGCGGTGCCCCACGGACAGCGGCGAGCAGCGGTCAGAGCAACGCCGCCGAAGGGACCGAAAGGACTGACGGACGACGGCCGAGGAGACTCGTTCCAAACGGCCTGTCGTCTGTGCGGCACGCGCCACGAGTGCGAGAGAGACAGCGATATTCGGATCCCCTCGCTGCTCGCTGCTGGACGGACGGTCGGAGGCCAGGGGGATGGAGGGGAAGGGGCGGGCGAGGCAGGTGGGACGACAACAGACTGGAGGATTATATGCTTTTCAAACGGCGACTTTTTTAAAAAAAAAAAATAGTTTCCGAGCTAATGCAGACGGTGGCTGCTTGCACCTTGGGTTCTTACATTTTCCCCGTGGCCTTCCCTGGGCAGACATTTGAAATAATTAGAGGGGGATGTGTGCCAGAGTTTTAACAAGCAGCCTCCAAGGTGAAATCTGATAGTGCAAAGGGGAAAAACAGGCTGATAACCCGTGGAGAAAAAAAGAGAGCGAGGAGTCTCCACCAGAGAAAAAGAAATAAAAAAAGAAAGAAAAAAAAGAAATCCTCATAAAAAAGGTTTCAAGGCAATATGTAACAAACTATTAAAATAAATTTTAAAGATAAAAAATGTGAGAAAACAGGAAGCAATTGTCTAAAAGCATAACTTACTTAATCAGTAACAGAAATAAGATAAAAAAAAAATTGAAGCTCTAGCAAAGCACAATGCTTGAACTTTCTATTACTAAAGTGACTTCAAGGCAAATAAACTCTCTCTACTCACCAACTTTCTTTGCCCAACAAAGGCATTCGATCCTTCTATATTCTGTAATCAACACAAATAATAGTTCTTAAACACCTGTGTCGTAAGCAAAATATTCTATGGAAAATCACAGGAAGACTCAATCTTAAGAAAAACTAATTCCTAAATAATTGTTTTATTTCTAAACTAATGTCTGTTCCTACCCTTGAAATAATCCATTACAGCTTTCTATCACAAAAAAATGTACACCGAGAAGCTTTAAACAAAATTCTATCATGAGATGTTTCCCTAAGATTTGTCACAGATACAAATCTGATACATACAGACAGATCACATGCTCAGACCAGATGGAGGCTTAACCATGGGGACCTCCCAAAAAACTGATATTTTTCTTGAAAGAAACAGTTTAACATGAGAAAAATAAAAATGCTTTTAGAACTACAGAGCGGTGTTTGTGAACTGTACAGTCTTTCAAGTATGGCCAAAAGAATGTCTAAAGAAAACCATAACAAATGAAGTGGGCAGGTTAGGTCGGCCTTGTGACGGTCGGTCAACGGCTTTCTTGTGAATGAAGTGCAATAAAATATTGAAAACAGAGACTGGCTCTGTCAACTTTACCACAGCCTTCACTTTGGAAAGCCGTGAAACAGCAAGATTTGGCAATGTCAGGACAAAATAGTCCACAACAAATCGTCTGCTTAGCCGCAGGCACTTGACACATCCCCAACTCTGTCATGACGACAGGTCTAGAATGAAAACATATAGCGCACCTTTATGGACGATCCCGGATCTGTAATGGGAGCATCAGTAATTGCAGTTGGGCTACATTTAGGTTGGGAGTTGGAGAAATTCCCGTCTCCTGCTTCGGCCATTATTTTGTCCACGGAATCTTGGCACTCGCGACAATGCCTGCGGGACGCGGGACCGTTCCAGCAGACAGCGAGGGCAGTCTGCTGTCTGCTGTTCTGTTTGGCCACGCAGCGGCGGAGCGTAGCGGGGCTAGGCGGAAAATATATAGAAATGGAAATGGTTTGTAAGTCGTTTCGTTTTCCTGTCGTGGCATGTTCAATCCACCCCACAGCGAAATATTTTGCAACAAGACTTTGCTCTCATAGCCGTCTCTCATCTTTCTTTTGGTCCGATGTGAAATATTGAACTGACAGACGATTCCAACTCGTGTTTTTTTGCAAGTAAGTCAGCAGCTTGCAAACAGCACACAGATCATGGCAAGGTTGGAGAATTGAGTTAACATTTGAGCATTCCTGGGCAAATTAAACTTTCTTATGATAGTCGGAGGACTAAAGAATCTCTTAAATGTCACTAGTGATATGTTTGGCGTTCATTGCTGTGCAAAACCTTACATGAGTGTGGGTAAGAACTAACTTAGTGCGTTTGTAGGTATCTAACGAATTTGGTTAGTTTTTTAAATGAAATAACTTTGAGAACCTTCATTCATTGTACTATTATTTATGAGTGGGATCGCAGTACTTCTTTCAATGTTTTCTCTTTGATACTTCATTCATCACACCGACTGCTTGCCCATTATAACCACTTTCATTACGCACTGTTACAGGATTTTGATTAATGCCAGATAATGAAAAGTTGTAACCGAAATGAGTCAAATGAAGAGTATGTTTCTGCTCATGCTGGCAATGACAACCATAGTGCTCTATCTTGTTTGGACATCACAAGGCAAAGAAATGAAACGTTATGCGTACCAAGAAAATGTTGTCCTATGCCATGAACAAAGCAAGGTAAGAATCTACTGTGTGATTTTAAAATTTAATTTTTCATGTTGAACAATTCTATTAAAATATCTCATAATTTCCAGGACACCCGTGGTTTGCCTGTCAAAGAAGAACCCAAAATTTACTTCATCACTCCATCATACCCTCGCAGGGAACAAGTTGCTGAACTCACACGCTTAGGACAAACTCTAATGCATGTGCCCAATTTGCATTGGATTGTGGCAGATGATAACAGACTTTGTAATGCAATGGTGATGGAACTTTTAAAACATTTTGGTAAGCCTAATAACTCTGACGCATGTTATTTTATTATTATTATCTTGATTGTTTGCTTCATTTTTCCTGTTTTAGGCATCCCATTCACACATATTTCCAGTCCAATGCCAGAAATGTACCGGAAAGCAAGTACAGTGCCCAGAGGAGTGGCAAACAGGAGAGCTGCTCTGCATTGGATTCAGTCAAATGTGAAGCAAGGTGTTCTGTATTTTGGGGATGATGACAATACATTTGACCTCCGTCTATTTAGTGAAATAAGACCTACTGAAAAGGTCTCTATGTTTCCAGTTGGTCTCATAGGTGATTATGGAGTTAGTTCACCCGTTATCAAAGATGTAAGTGTTTTTGATCGCCAGCAGAGTATATCTGTAGATGCGATTTCTTGTCGTTTTTAAATTATTTGTTGTTTTGGGTTGCAGGGAAAAGTCATTGGCTTTTATGATTCATGGCCAGCTAAACGTGTTTTTCCTGTTGATATGGCTGGGTTTGCAGTTAACATTGAGTACTTTTTAAAACATCCTGATGCATCAATGCCATATAAAGCTGGGTATGAAGAAGATCTGTTTTTGAGAAGTCTGAACTTAACTCTTGATGACATAGAACCTAGAGCAGAGGGGTGTACTCAGGTGCAAACAAGTTATGATATATTGAGTTTATCCTTTGTGGATGGAGTCTTATTTTTTAAATTTCTTCCTTAGGTCTTAGTGTGGCACACACAGACAACAAAGAGACCAGCTCCCACAGTTAAAATACGTAAACAACCAGCTACAAGCCTTAAAAAGTTACTTCAAGAGCTTGATTACTTAGGGATGGCTTACAGCAGTTCTGTTAAAGGTATCTATAACATTTGTAACACATTGGGTCCTTCCATTTCAAGAGGATAAAATATCAAATTTCTTTCTAGGTGTCAAGAGTATGTTGTCGAAAGACGGCAAATCAGTCAATCTCTGAAGAGCTGCTTCTTATGCAGAAGAAGGCTGTGCAGAAACTTCAAAGATAAGATGGAAGACCATATATTTATGATGTTATGAGTGTGATTCTGTGATATGAAAAGTTTGTGAATTCATGAAACAGTATGGATCTGAGCAAATTTATAAAACGGAAAGGATCTGAGCAAATAGATAAAACTGTGAGGATCTAACCAACTTTGTAAAACAGTGAGGATCCAATCTAATTTTTTTTCTCATTTCCTTTTTTTTAAACCTTAGTTCATTAAATATTAATTTTTTTAAGGCTTAAGTTTTGTATTAAGGATTGTTTTTTATTATTTTTTGTTGGGATGTTTTCGACATGACATTTTAGGTATCCTATTGTGTTTTTAAAATACTCGTTTAGGGTCTTACTTTTGAACAACTTGTTTCTAAGATCAACACATCAACATGTTTTGAATGTTAAAGTTATCAATATTTTCATTAAGTTAATTGTTTTCTCATGTCTATTTTTGGAGCTTCATGAAATGACACGCTTTTCTTTCCCAATGCTCAAACTTCAATTTATTGTAAGCCCTAAATTATTATCTGCGTGTTGCACTTTCACATATTGTTATTTTATGCTTCTTCAAATATATTATGGTCAGACATGTGGTAAGATTTCAAGAGCTGAAGCAGAAGGTTTTGTTTCTTTATGTAAAGCTCTTCAATTTTTATCTAATCTAGTTTTTGTTTTAATCTAAATCTATTAGGTTAGTCACAAAATCACCTTCCTCCCGATATAGCAAAGTGGACATGCACAAATGTTTGTGGACTGGGAATTCTAGAGCATGCATTTGTTTTTAGTGTGATTGTTTTTATTTTTGTTGTTATTGTTGTGTATTTACAATTTAAGATGCAACTGAAAATAGTGTCTTCTATTTAAAGCATCACATCTGCCTACTTATTCTTTGGAGACAACAAAATGTATTATTAACCTGTTTTAATCAAACTTCTGTAGAGAGGATTTACCTAACCACTCATTCTTTGCTTTTTTTGTCAGCACAAGCTGTAATATTGCCCATGTTTGGAAGTATTCGTGGGTAAGTTCTTTTGCAGCCATTTTTTTCTTATTTTGGAGCTGATGATATTTTTACAAAGTACCTGCTGAGTAACTTATATAATTTGCCGAAGTATTGCCCAGAATGGAATCAGAGCTGCCATTGATTCCAATTGCTTTTTATCTATTTGTTTCATAATGTTGTTGTTTTCTTTGTCCTATAGTGCATCTTGATAATCAGATAGGTTTTCTAATATTAATAAGTTTACACCATGGTGCCTTATTTTGCTTTGGTTGTTATGCTTTATATCATGTGATCTGTCTTGTAGCTACTGGTGTGTAAGTGAGATGTTTTTATTGCATGCTGGTGATATTGGCTCAAATCAGGGTTCAATGGTTTAGGTACTTCTTAGTTGTTATTCTTTCTGTCCTTTTATTACTGTATTTATATTAGGAAAGAAGAGATGTTTTATATGAGGCAGTTTTTGTACCTACGTGTTCAGCTTCAACACCTGTATCCATTGTAGGCCTGATTTGTATGTGCTGAGTGCAATGCACTCTAAGTTTAAGTGATAGTGAGATGCCTTTGCTTTTCATTGCATGAAGCAATGGGACACAAAAAAAAAAGGGCAGTCATAACACCTTTACGTTTAATATGCATGTAGACTTTCATCTTGTTGAAATTTGCAGTGCTGTTTTACTGATCGTCCAGGGTACAAACAAAATATCAAATTAAGCAACATTGTACAAGCTTCTCATGAAAGCAGCCTATAGTACCATTTAACATTATTGATTGAAGTGAGGCCTTCATAGAAATTGATCTTGATTTCTTAATTATTACATGCAGCCCTGGCATGAACTGTCGAGTTGACTGTGTTGAATGACTGTTAAGAGTTATACGGATATAAATCTATAAAGTAAGAAATTGTCCAGCAATTTTTTTTTTAATTTTTTAAAATGAAAATAGTAAGTGATAAATAATTTTGCAGGGCTTCTTAAGAGTATCAGCAAGAATCTCATAAATTCTTGTATGGTTAGCCTGCAATCATTGTTTATCACAAGTGCAGTGAGGGACCACTGTTTAATGTCAGTTCTTAACCTACAGATAATCCCCTCCACTGTACAAAATTGTTTGAATAAATGTTAAACCATGTTTAATAACTGAGTACATTTTTACTTCACATCTTCTGGATAAGGCCTCTTTCGTGGGGAGATCAACAACTTTATGGGACTGTTCACTGGGCTGAGCACTTTACCACCCTCACCACCAACTTCACTAGCTTCCCACTGCATTTCTGAGAAATGTGGCATCTGGATGGTTTCCACATTCATGTCTTTGAGTTTCTTTTCCAAATCTTCATTCGTTTTATCATAATCTTCTGATAAGTTTTTGAGACGTTGCACATAGTCTTCAAGACTTCTATTCTTCTTCCTTAACTTTCTGACTTCTAGTTGTACTTTCTCTATCTCCCACGTCCTAACATTTCCAAACTGGCTAATTCTTTGTTCAAGGTTCTCTGCTGGTGCCTGAAATATTACTTGTAAGATATAAAAAATTCTCAACAGCATGCAAGTACACTGACAAAGACTCTGACCCCATTATTTAAGTGCGGTACCTCAGATCAAGATATGCTTACCATAATTGATTGGGTCCTCTTCAGAATAGTTTTGAAAAAATCATGAATTTCATGCAGCATTTCTGCAAATCGCTTTTCATGATGCACTTTGCTCTTTATCCAAGGGGACAATTCACTCCTATCATACTGACAGTCGCACAACAAGATCATGGCATAGTCATAGATAGAACCGAAAATGTGATCCACAACTCTTCTCACAGACTTGTAAGTTTCCCTTGTGGTAAACTGTGACACTGTCTACAGAAAAAAAAATATAGACAAAATATTAGATTATATTAATACCACACCAAAATATCAATGCAATGAATAAAAAAAAAATAGTATGAGAAGCATATTGAAGTGTTATTGGGCTTACCATTTTACTTTTTTTTAATAAACACTGTTCACTGATAAACCTTTTCTTGAGGGTGACTTTTGGATCATCTTTAGATGGAAATGGCACCCCAATGAACATAACAATGCGGTGACAATCCAGATTTACGGAAACATTTATCAGTTCCATGAGATCCTAAAAATTAATGAACTGTAATTAAAATTCACAAAGAAAATTCAAAAGGAAAGGAGTTATGAAAGTTTTTTACATTTGTTTGTAGTACTGCAAAAATGCAATGTCCTGTTTTAAGACCAGAGTCTGCATTGAACCGGCGTAGGTCATCTTTGTTGGCATAAGATAAAATTTCCTGAAACATCAGAGCAGAAGAATGATCTATCTGACTTGGGGTATTCAACAAGTTTCATAGAGTTCATTCAAACAAATGGAACTGACCTTTTCTTGCCTAATAAGGTTCCACAAGGACTGTCCTTTGATAACAGTTCTATGCCAGTGTTCTTTCAGTTGCTCAAACAAATTATCAGAGCTGAAATAAATTGTCATGCCTTGGCCAGCTGGAGTTACTTTTGCCACGTCAAGGATGGTTTTGCCCACACAGGTTTTGTAATCAGGATCCATACTAAAAATATTTAAAAAAAAAAAAATTCAAAAGAAAATTAGAAACAATCAGGGAATTTTCAAGTTTATATTTTTAAAAAGTTGATCGTGCACTGCAACAGAATTCCATACCATTCACTGTTTGTTGATTCTAGAAATTGACCACCTGAACCACACATCACAATCCTTGCAAAGAGCTGAATTCAATATCAACAAAAAGAACATTATGTGACTTCAATAATCCCACTCACAATGTGAATTTCCATCAAATGACTTACTTGGTAGTCCTCAATAACACATTTACCAACAAACTCCTTTGCTTCAAGAACACCAAGTTCAGCCTTGAAATGATTAAAAGGTGAAATTGTTGTCCCTGAGAAAAGGATTGAATGTGGCTTCATATCTGCTATGATCTTGAATAAAAATGATGAATCCCAGCAAACACAGTGAAGAGTTTTACAGGCAACCTGGCATGTCTCTTGGTGACCCGTTTTGAATTTTGATTTTGCAGAAGTCTCGGTTGCATACATATTGATGGCTTGAGGGTAATTTTCAGTCTTGATTCCTTGGCAAGTGAAAATTTTAACGAGAGCCATGAAATGGAGTACCTCCTGAAAATCCAGATTTTTCAGTTCTTTCAGAAATGAAGCATCCTCTTCATTAATATTGGCATTATAATTCTCAAACACATTCATTATTTCTGCTTCTGTAAACACAGGATCATATGGGTTGCCATTATGAGGAGAAATACAACGGAAAACTTTTCGAATGCCATCCAATTTTGAAATTATTTCTTCGGAGTCTTTGAAGTCCTGCAAAACAAATCAGAACATCAATTATACTGGAAATTTTCAATTAATGCATTAGTCAACCTGATATACTATTAAAGATTTAAGCAATCAAACCTGCAGCTGCTTAATCAGCCGATCTACTTTACATAGACTCAGGGAGGAAGACAAGCAGCATGCCTCTTCAACTTGAGAGGCATCATCCAGCAATATTATTGTGTTCTACAAAACAGAAATAAACATAAGCAAATTGTTTGATCAAATAAATAAAATAAAGTGATGCATACAGACCTGGAAGTCACATTTTGCAGCGCTAATGATTGTTACAGTGAGTTCTTGAAAGAACAGCTCTTGAGTACAGAAAATAATACTCGGAACAGGTGTTTTCTTTCCTCTGTCATTGTCTTGGTCATCATTGCTGTAATTTGGACGTGCAAAGAGTGCCTTAAAATCGTCTGTGCAGTTAATTACTACCATCCGCACAGAAGCATATTTGGACTTCTTGAACTCTTCAATCGCACGTGACAGCTCCTGTTGAGTGCCACACAAGTAAAGGACATGCTTGGCAACCCCCAGCCCTTCTATATAATAAAGGAAATTGACAGTGTTAGTTTTGAAAAAATGATAATTTAAACGAATTTTTATGACATGCTACCTTTGAAGCAGTGCAGAATCCAACTTAAAGATGCGCAGAGCAATGCAGCTACTCTCCCTGACAAATCAGATGATTCCAGCATCCCATTCTTTCCCTGAAAATACAGAAATTGTCAGCATCCAAGTGAGTGACTGTTTCAATAACGTGAAACCTGTGAAACTGATTGCACTTTTCACAAAACTTTCATAAAAGCAGTTACAAAGAAGTACTCACCTCAGTAAAACACTCGAGGCAAACTTCCATAAACTCTCTCTGCTGACGTCTAAGAGGCTCATGCAAATGAATATCAACTCCCTTGATACTCACAACACTCATTTTTGTAACAAAAGAGTAAAAATACAAATCTGAATACTACTCTGTGGCTAAAGAATCAAACGCAGAGCGCTGTTTCAGCGTTTCAGTTTCGGCAGGTCAGTGATTTCGTCTTTCGTTGAGTCGTCTGCATCGACGAAAGTACAAACTTAAGAGATGAAACAAATCAGAAATTTTCTGATGTTAAGATATAACACTTTAAAACAGAGGTTTATTGTTGAAAAGATGAATGAATTTATGAGCTGTTAATTCATTGCGGGCCTACAAAGCCCAATGAAATCTGAAATGGAAAGGGGAAGGTACATTGATCAGGTTTGCTAAGCTGTCTGTCGGAGCCCTCTATAAATTTCTTGAACAATGTAAACAAACAACATGAAGCAATGTTGTTGTTGTTGTTGCATTCGTTCCTAGTGCGGAGAAAACGAAATGTTAGCCCCCGAAGTTTGGGCTTTTGATCCTCCTAGAAATAGTTTGAAAGTCCGCGAAGGTTCTCTTGACTCGTGTGCTGATATTGATAGTGTGGTCAAGAATCATCACTTCAATCACTTGGTTTGTTAATCCTATGTTGTTGTTTTTTGTAGGTTATAATTATCTAGAACCATGCACAAGTGTGTGCAATAATTACGAATAAACGATGCACTCATGTTTTGTCACTTTGAGTACACTAAGTGCATTGAAGACGAAGTGCAGGTGGTCCCAGTTCATATTTTCATTTTGTTTTTACAGGTTTCTGTTGTTCTTCCTGACACCCCTCAAGTCCCTCATGATATTGTAGAATCGTTGTCATCGGATAATGAATACTACAAAGTAAACAGCATTTCAGCACACGAATTCATCGATCAGGAATTCATTAACGCCTTTGTCAAAAGTGGTAAGGATGGAACATTCATCTGTAGTATTCAATGTACTTTCCCTAAATAACCCCTTGTCAACCTTGAGAATTTAGTTTCCTACATTGCTTTTTTTAACGTCGTTTCAGGTCATCTCTCCATACTGAGCATTGACTCCTGTGTTGATCTGGACAATTGCTTGTCCATTATTGATGGAAAGCTGATTCTTTCATTAGATAAAGAAAGTTATCAAGAATTAGGCCTTGAGGGTAAAGCTATTCCATCAAAAAACAAGAACCACCTGAGATTTGGTGAGTATCACAGCTGAGTCATTCATTAACGATTCATTAAGTATATGTATGGGAAGGCTATTCACAGGTTTTGTAATCTCTAAACTGTCCCAATGAAGACAGCCCCTCATGGTCTTACTCGTTTTGGTTCATTAATTAATTGTACTAAATTCAACTCATTAAACTGAATCTTGGGGAGCAGTTCCATCTCTTGAAGGGTTTTGATGATCTGTCATGGCCCTTGTCTCTTTCAGCTCAAACCACAACTCCACTATAAAATAAAAGCATTCACCATGCCAGGCAAAAAGGCTCCTGGTTCTCTTCAGGATCTTGCTATGAAAAGCATCCGCCGTGTTGTCTTGACTATGGGCCAGCATGTGATACATTCGGTGGCTGATACTCCTCATGAAACTTCTGAGGCAGGAACAATTTTGCTCCAGAGTAGTTTAGAAAGGTTGAATGAAGCTCTATTTGGAAATGTTCCTTGGTATCTATTTGACAAGCTCTCTCAAGTTGTTCTAGAGACAGTCAATGAGCTAATTGTGGAAACTCGGGCCTATTTTGATCACTGTCTTCCCATATCTATATTTGTTGCCCGAATGAATGTTGTGGTAAGAATGACTCTTGTAGCCATACATCCTCAGTTGAAAAGCATTGATTTTTCAGCGTGGCCTAAAGTAATGAGAAATATCCTCTACCAAAATTTGTACAAAATGACTGGTTTGGAGGTCCTCAATCTTGGATCTGGTTCAGGTGGTTGGGAAACTTCTGATATAGAGAAATCTATTCTCAGTGGTGTGGTGCAAATGAAACATCTTGTCTCTTTGTGTCTTTGCTTTGACTGCACTGATCATATCTTATCTGTAGTGGGACAAAATTGTACTATGTTGCAAAAACTAGATGTTACATCCTCCCGCTCAGTTACAGACCGAAGTGTGCCTTCATTGTTAAACTGCATGAAGCTGAAACAGTTACTTTTATATCGAACATCTGTAACTGTTGAAGGGTACGCTATTCTTCTTTCCAGTTTGCCACAGCTTGAAGATTTAGGCCGTTGTGATGAATTTGGTCACATTCTGGAACGAATTAGAGGAAGTTCAAAATTTCAGGGTCCCTTTAAGCTCCGCTATTTGCAAAGTCGTGATGTTACAACTTCTCACCTTTATCTACTGATTGAGATGTGTCCTTATGTGACTCATGTTTCAATCTTTCATGATGAAAGAATTAGCGACTTGAATGTCTTGTCTCACTTGCAACAGCTGACTGAGCTGAAACTTCTTTCATGTGACTTTTTCTCTGATAATATTAAATCTCTGCTCGAAGTGAAGGGATCCAATTTAACATGGCTGCACTTAGAGCATGTTGAAGAAATTGATCTAAATGCCTTGATATACATCAGCCAGTTTTGCCCTGTCCTGAAGAAACTTGTGTTGTACAATTGCGAGTTCATGGACCATTCATCATTATCTTTACGAACCCTTCAAATACCACCTTTCAGACATTTGGAAAAAGTTACTTGCATTGCAGATTGTGCTCAAGCTCACCTTGAGTTTCTGTTATCAAATTGTTTCAATATCCGTTTCATTCAGCTTGGATCTTCAACTGGAATAGGAGATGCCATTATGGCTAAGGTTCTTGCAGTAAATCCAATGAAGAAACTTGAAGAACTAAGAATACTATACAGTGACGATCTTAGTATGCATACTGTAGCACTTCTAATGACACACTGTGAAAATTTACGAGTGCTATCTGAACTAGAGAGCTGGGCAGGTATATCAAAGCGTGAACTTGCTGCCTTCCGTACTGAAATTCTTGAGAAAAACATAGATTTAGACATCCGTCCTACCCTATCATATTAGACTGCTGGGGTTATTTCATCCTCCTAGACAGAGGTTTCAGCTTTTGTATTCTTTATGTAACTTTTTGACTTGCTTTGATGCTCTGGGGTTGTTGCTGTAAAGCAGTAATTTGTTTTGTTTTAAAATACGCCTTAGTTTTTGAACTTTTTATTTTGTTTTGTTGCTGTTGTGTTGTCAAGCATTTTGAATTGTTTTTGCTGTTGATTTTTTTTTGGTACCAATGTATTACTTGAGAAGGAATGTATATACTTATTTGTTTTAATAGTTTGGGCCAGGCTAACTTTATTTTTGGATTACAGGTATAAGTTAACCATAGGCTTTGCTCTTGCTGCTTTCTCTGTCTAATTAATTTTATTTTGCTGTGTTTTAACTGGATCATCAATTAAAAGTTTATAGGACGATTGCAGACTGATAGTGCTCCGGCTTTTTTGTCTCAGGTCAAAAGTCATGAGCATTGCATGTAATATTTCTTGTACTGACCAAATTTGCATCTGTGATGAAATATGGTGAGTTGTCATTTTTGTTGTAGATAGCATAGCTTCATGCAACTGGCCTGATTTTTTTTTTGTTTCTTCTGCCATTTGTTTTATATGTTTAAGTTATTTTGTTTGAACTGAAGGTTGAATGTGATTGTTCTGTTAAGTTGGTTGTGATATTACTTTTAAGCAAAAAGTGGTAGAGTGATGAATGGAAATGACTTTTCAAGTGCCTTGCTGTGTGACTAATGTGTGGTCCAGGTCTGTAGAGGGAGGCCGGGCTGATCTTTAAACCTTAATTAAGTTGGTCCAGCACCTCCTGGGTGAAGTTGATCTGAACCATCCAGGCCCGGGCCAAGGTAGATCTGATTAACAGTTAATGTATGCATATGTATCAATGTACCTTTGTACTTATGACAAATATGGATGTGATTGTAACTCAGTTGTCTCTATAAACAAATATCTAAGTACATTTATTGCCTGTTTGAACATTAATATTTTCCTTTTGCCCTTGATCCTGCTATTGCCTACCACATTCCAAGAATTTGTAAATCCCTTTGTATTTGATGGTGCAAATTGTTAAATCCTTTTTTAATTTTATTTTTCTTTGTTGATGTCTTTTAAAACAGTTGTAGTTCTGGACATCACTGCTAGTCATTTCCAACCAGGAAAGAAGAACTATGAGCGAGCATATGACTGTCTGAAGAATTGTCTCCAGTCCTTTACTGTTATTTTGTCGTGGGAACCCCAAGGTCATTTGCCCTTACATTTATGAGCTGTCTTGCCATGTTTTGATACATCCTCTCATCAATTTATTTCTGTTGCAGATGAAAAAATTTGTCCCTCCTCTGTTGCCTCCTACTTATCAGAGAGAGGCCTCAACATTGAAGTTTGTAAACCAAAGTTTTATCAGAGACTGAACTTCAATGTGGCCACTCCACTTCTTTATCCACCCGACAAACAGTGCTCCATTGAAGAAATGCTGGAATGGCTAGGTGCTTTTAGCCTCAATGCTAAAAGGTGACTTAAAAAAAAATCTTTAGTGCAGGTTTTGAACAGAGTTATTAATGACGGTTGTTTCTTTTGAGCAGTTCTGAAAATGAGTTTTTAAGTTCATATCAAGGCCCTGAAGAGACTGTTGAGTGTGGACAAGTGGCTTACTTGAACTGGACAGGATTCTTTACCAGACTTCAAATAAATCGCCTGTTTCAATCATTGAGGTGAGTAAATTTTAAGTCATTTATCACCATGAGAGGAAGTTTTTAAGATAACGCAATAGTTTAATGTCTATTTTATTGCAGGGAATATTTCAATGATCGTGACACAATTCCCTGGATTAGCATCTATGTTCAGGGCTTTTCAGACGTTCCAGTTGGTTGGAACTTTAAGCCACATAATTTCTATTCAGATGGTGATAACAGTTACACTATTGTCATGAAGCCTAAAAATGCATTTGTGTTGACTTCTTACTCCAGCAATAACAAGCTAATAAAATAGATAGGTTTTGAAAAGCATGATGAAATTGTTTCACTCAGAGAACACAAGGTACAGACACACATTAATTTATTGTGGACTGAATATAAATTGACTTAAAGTTAAGATTCTTAAATAACAGTATAAAGTTTAGATAACATACAAAATTTACTTCTTTTTCCTTCTTCCATTTGGGTTGCTCCGCATCCAATGTTTCATTTCTTGGTTGCCACGGATACCCAACATGGCCGATTTGGAAGTAGTGTCACGCAGCGCGAAGGGAGAAAATCCTGTTTAAGGTACAAACCATATTAATAAATGTTAATGGAAAATAAACTTCTCAAAAACATTTGTTTAAGTTCACACCTGGAATATAATCAGCATCAAGGATGTTAGTCTTGGTTTTGGCAACACGGGTTGGTCTCTGATCAGGCATTGGTTGATCAGCAAAGATAATTGGGTTGTTGGAATGCTTTCCTCCTTGAAATGTTGGCAATGAATACTGCAATCAAAGGTTAGCTCAAAAATTAACTCTTAAACCTTGTATTAATGCAGAAATCAGTCAATTAAAAACTTAGAACTAACCTTTTTCCCTTTGGTACTAAGGGGTTTCTTAAAATTGATATGGATCTTCTGAGAACCATCAGGTTCGACAGAAACGGCTACTCTCTTGAGTGTTGAGTGCCCACAGTGAGGACAGAACACTTTTGTCATGATACTTGTAGTTTTAAAGCACCCATAGCAGCGAAGAATAAATGTCCTGAGCTGTTTTATGACGCGACCATCCACTGATGCAATATTTAACCCAATCTGCTTCAAAACATTCTGCAAGAGAACAGAAAACATGATTAGTGTGAGAAAATACAAAAATATAGTCTGATTGCCATAAACTATTCAATTCAAAAGGAGAAAGAGCTATCAAACACAAACCTGCATGGCAAAATCTGTTGTTATACAGGCAACTTTGACAGATTTTTCTTCTTCAACATCAGCATTCATCTGCTTCTTAGCTCGACTCAAGTTACTTGGGGTAATCCATGCACCTCCATCATCGTCAGTATCTTCTTCACTATCGCAGCTTTCCTCCCCCTCATCACTCTCATCATACTCTTGAGCACTGTCTGATTTAGGCTTGGGTGAGCCCGGCTCCTCAATTTTGACAAGCACTGATGAAGGGTCAACCTCTTCTAACAGCTGATCATTTTCAACCTTGCTGTCATCTTCTTCAGGACATTCTGAAGTATCTGAATCAATGATTTCTTTGTCATTGTCTCCCGAAATCTCAGTGCATTGTAAGTTGGAGAACTTTTCACTTAGTGCAGCTGAACATTCTCCATCTTCATTTTCCCCTTTCACATTTCCCTGTGTAAATAATAATTAATTGCAAACTTTTGGAACTGTCTTGCAGAAAAGGTTGAAAAGGAGAAAATCTTACACGTACCGCAGAAGCAGGAATGTAAAATCCTGCAATGTCTTTGAGATCGACAGTAGGACGATTTTGAAAGGTGATAGTTCTTTGGGTTTCCGGAGCACTTTTCAAATGATCGCTACCAACTATCTGTTTCTCTAATTGATAAGTTAATGCAATAACCTTTATGTCTGTGGCTGACAAGCTGCAGTAATCACCAGTTTTCTTAGAGAACTCAGTGACTGAAAGACAGGTAAAAAAGTTCATTGATAAGATCAAGAGATAGAAAGACAAAAGTAGGAACCAAATGAACTTACCAAAGTGGACATTTTCAGGAAATACATCCTTCACTTGGAGTTCATATGGGAGAACTACTAATCTGCGGAGTTGTCTTGAGTTTGTCACTTCATTAATAACTTCTTGACACGTTATCACATTTTCACCAAGGTCCTGAAAAATAAAAATAATTTGATCACTTGAAGCTACCAATCATATATAGAATACCCCATAACCTTCCAAGATGAGCACACGTGCGCACTGTGACATAAATCCCCTTATTTCTAGACAGTAAGTAAATTTACCTGGATGGCAGCATCCTTCAGAAAAGCACCGGTATCAACGACTAAATACTCGATTTTCTTGGACTCCATGTTCTTGATACACGCTTATTTCTCAGCCAACATTTCCACTACAGGACCACGTTGATTGAGCTTCTGCTCCACAACTGCAGCAGCAGCCGCATCAGTTGTTGTTGTTTTCCGTTTGTCCTTTGTCTTGTCCTAGCAGCCGACAGTTACAATTCTGTCAACCTAACCCGAAGAAATTTCCATCCCAATTCAAAGTATCACCGGCAATGTTTTATTTGCCAACAAGGACTGAGTTACTTGCTTAGTAAAATTATGATTTATTCACTCTTGAAAAAAAATCAGTCACAGCCAGCAAAGTCAAATGAAACAGGAAAAGTTCTTTCCAGCATGGAGACACTCGGTTTCCAAGTTTGGTAAGGAGGTGCGAAAAACAAAAATACCAAGAAACGACATTTGTCGTCAGTCGACGGGCATCAGCTGCTGTACAACTTCGCGAAAATGGCTGGTCCGCTGAGTCGCCTGAATTGCTTTCCCAAGGGCAATTTTGGTAAGAAGTGTCGTTAAAATCGTCCTGTTTTGTTTTGACCTCTCCTGGAGTGTTTCACGCTGATGTTCCTTACTGTCAATGCTTTTGTTGTGAAATTTTCGAACCCTAACCTTAGTTACGTAATTATCTCATTGCGTTTTAGATTTAAAACGAGTATTATTCACGTCTCACTACGGCTAGAACTAAGAAACGATTTTGCATTCAATTCTTAATCATTTATTTGCGTATGGTTGCGCTTGCGCACGCTTGAATCATTTCCATCTTGCTAGTGAGGTAGATTGAGTTGATCCTACCAGATCCAAGTGCGTTCTTTCAAACATCAATTTCAATACATTTCTTATGTTGCACATTGTCAAGCAGCCTCAATTTTAGCATATCTTCTTCTTGTATCCGTCTATATACTTTCTCTTTATGATTAATGGGACTATTGCACAATTTGTGAAAAACCTCAATAGTAATTTGCTTTTTTACTTGGATTTTAAAGTTTTTGCCCTATGTCTATCTACCTATAGGTCCACTCACCCAGCTTGCGACAGTGCAAGTTCGCCACAACACTGGCCAACCTCCAGCTCAAACTAAGGTGTGTTAAACTGAAAAGAAAATTAAGTTATATGAGTATCCAAGCCTTATTTTTTCGCTTTATGAAATTGATCTTATTTTAATCTTATTGCAGACCAAGTTTGGTCCTCTCAGCGATGAAGATCGCATTTTCACCAATTTATATGGTCGCCATGACTGGCGCCTCAAGGGAGCCATGAAGCGTGGTGATTGGTACAAAACCAAGGAAATTTTGCTGAAAGGAACAGACTGGATTCTGAGTAAATATTTTAAATGTACTTACCCACTTTCTTAATCTTTATGTTAGTTCTACTAATTTTTGTCGTTTTACTTTAAAGATGAGATGAAAACATCCGGTCTCCGTGGCCGTGGAGGAGCTGGTTTCCCCACAGGAATGAAATGGAGCTTCATGAATAAGCCGTCAGATGGAAGGTGTGTGCCACTTTATTTTGGCACCAAAGGTATAAGATTCTACTCTACTAAATTAATATGTTCTGACAACTTCATGAAATCTGTCCAGGCCCAAATATCTGGTGGTGAATGCCGATGAAGGTGAGCCTGGTACCTGCAAGGACCGAGAGATCATGAGGCATGACCCACACAAGCTGGTTGAGGGCTGTTTGGTGGCAGGAAGGGCCATGGGTGCCAAGGCTGCTTACATTTATATAAGAGGAGAGTTCTACAATGAAGCCTCCAACATGCAAGTAGCAATTAGTGAGGTAATTGATCATATTTAACTATATGTACATCTGAAGAAAATTTCTTGTAATGTCTTTTTAACGGTTGGCACATTTTGTGTACCCTAGGCATACCAGGCTGGTTTCTTGGGAAAGAATGCCTGTGGTTCTGGATACGATTTTGATGTGTTCATGCACCGTGGTGCTGGAGCATACATCTGTGGTGAGGAAACAGCTCTCATTGAATCCATTGAGGGCAAACAGGGGAAACCTCGCCTGAAGCCTCCATTCCCAGCTGATGTGGGAGTGTTTGGGTGCCCCACAACTGTCTCTAACGTGGAAACTGTGGCTGTTGCACCGGTAAACCAGACTCACTCCATTAGAAATGACATTATGAGTTAAGGAATACATTTTTATTGCATCTTGTTTTCTGTACTTTCAGAGCATTTGTAGGCGAGGTGGCGTATGGTTTGCCAGTTTTGGAAGGTCTCGTAATTCTGGAACGAAGCTTTTCAACATCTCTGGACATGTAAATAGGCCTTGCACTGTGGAGGAGGAAATGTCCATTCCCCTGAAGGAGCTGATTCAGATTCACGCAGGAGACGTGACTGGAGGATGGGACAACTTACTTGCCATTATTCCGGGTGGCTCATCGACTCCTCTCATTCCTAAACAGTGAGTTCCAGCTTCTCATTATTATCCGAGAAATATCTTATTGGTTGGATTCCATTCTAAAATGATATGGTTTCAGTGTCTGTGAGGATGTTATGATGGACTTCGACGGTCTAGTGGCTGCTCAAACATCTTTGGGAACTGCAGCCATAATTGTTATGAATAAACAAACGGATGTTATCAAGGCGATTGCTCGACTTATTGAATTTTACAAGCATGAGTCATGTGGTCAGTGCACTCCCTGCCGTGAGGGAATCAATTGGATGAACAAAATTATTCACCGATTTGTCACTGGTAATGCTCAGCCATCTGAAATAGACATGCTGTGGGAGTTGAGCAAGCAGATTGAAGGTCACACAATCTGTGCTTTGGGAGATGGTGCAGCCTGGCCTGTTCAGGTAGGTGTTTCATTTTTGTCAAGTGTTTTGTAGTTATGTAACTTTCTGCTCCTTGAGGTCACTGTGTGTTTACACAAAACTTTATTTTTTTGTTTTTTTTTTTGCAGGGACTTATTCGTCACTTTAGGCCTGTGATTGAAGACAGAATGAAGCAATTCGAAGAGAAAAAGGCTGCTTCAGCCAGCAATTAGATTTAATCTTTAGCATTCATGTCTAGGAAGATTTCTGTTGCACCTGGAATTCTAGTGCTGCACCCCATGTACATAGACATCTGTATAATTATGGCAAATATCAGAATTTAAACAGGAGTATTTATTGTACAAATTAATTTCAAAGCTTTTTCTCCCTCTATGTTATTTCGTGTGAAATAATGATATTAATAAACAAAATTAGGAAATTTCAACCAGGTTTCGATGCTTTTGCCTCTTATTCGACCCATGACATCATAAAATACAAGCTATCTTCCAAGAGGGGACTGGGGATCTTTCGTGATTTACGTTGGTGGCATTGGCAATTGGCAGCACTGGATGGCGCCAACTCTCTCTCGAATGCAAAGAATTATTTATTTGTTTCCAAGTCACACAAGCTGCTGTTACTTTTCTCTGCTCTTCTAAGCCAGGGCCATTGCCAGTGTCTAGTTTGTGTTTTTGAAATAATTGAGACAGTTACGTGCATTCCGTAACTTACCTGTAAACATGAATGACACGGTAGGCCAAGAGTCCTTGTTTACGTTGTCTCCTAACCTATTCGATGCGTTATATTTTCCACTATTTTGTATCGGAGGCGGTGATTTTGATCAACTGAACCGTCGTTTCTCATAATATTCTTGTAGTAGATTTCTAGAGTAACAAATTTGTCCCATGACATCATGGGCTTTGTTTACAGGGCTCAGAAGACGCTGTCAACCCACAGATGGACAATGAACAGCTACCTACTATGTCAGAAATTTACATTTTACTTTTGGCTGATTTAAGTAAGTGAATGATCCTTTCCTCTAATGATCCCGTGTAGCTATGTCTTTTTTTCTGCGTGATTTTCATGCTATTTGTTGTTTTTTCGTTCTTGATTTGTTCATAGGTGAAGCTGAAGGTTTTGTAGAAAATGCAAGAAGTCATGCTAATGAAAATCAGCCGAGGCAGTCCTGGGGAGCTCTTCTCAAAAGTCTCAAAAGGATGAACAGCAATCAAAGTGATGTTCAGACAAGATCAAAGAAGAGCATGATGGAAGGACTTTGCAAAAGTGTTGAAGATATGGCACCACTTGGTTTGTCAAAATACCATTTATTCTTTATGTAACTGTTGGGTTTAGACTTTTGGTCTTACTTGATGCATTATTTTATACAGGTGAGCCACTTCAAAGTGGCCATGTATCCCTTGAATTGAGATCTAAATTACTAGACAGGGTGAAGAAGGATAGGGAGAGCATTGAACGCATGACTTCTCAACTTGCTCAACTTCAGGATGTTAACAAAGAGTAAGTTATTTAATTTACAACCTCACCCACATACTACATACCACCCTCATACCACATTCTTTGTATCCCTGTTCCTTTGCAGGTTGGAACGTAAGACAGAAGAACTTGAGAGGATTGTAACTACTCGAACTACATCAGGCGAAATGAAAAAAAAATTTAAGCTTGAAGAGATAGGAAAGAGAATTAAAGAGCACAGAGCTCGGATTGTGAAAGATACAGTATGTGTGTTACATTAACTTTCCCCAAGTGGAATACTATGGTGCAGTCTGGTTTGAATAAACTTTTTTGTTTTTGTAGCGTTATGTGACTGCAGAATTGTGCCCAGATTCATATATTCAAGATATCCTGTCGGTAAGTGACTCCTAATGTTATGAGATTTAGCACACAAAGTTCTATCTTAAACATGTACTCTTTCTATTCTCAGGAGGCACTCAAGGCATCCCAGCCAGGAAATGATCCTTATATTTGCATTGACGAAGCGTCACCGGATGACGTGGAATTTTTATTGCGATGTAACCTAATATCAAGAAATCCTCATGACCCCACTCTAGTAAGATTACGTGACTTGGTTTAGTTAAGAATTGGAGTATAGGCGAGTCCTTTCAACAAAAATTTTATTTCATGTGACATTATATATACTTTTATAAATACTTTTATTATTTTTAGTTTTTACATGGTCAATCTGTGTTAGCTCTTTGATTATAAATATTAGCAAATGTGAATAAACGTACAACTCAGGAAGATCCACTATGATATTCAGAGTATTTATTTTCCAATGCAGCTAAGCAGCCTCCAAGTTCAGGAAAAGACTGCATCAAGGCATCTTTTATAAGCTAGAAATAAAAATTGTTCAACCAGAATTAATGCATACAACAGCAGTGGGTTAACTTTATATCACTAACAAAGAAACCTTACCTCCCCTTGAAGCACAGCATCTGATGAGCCATCAACTTCTTGCAAATGTTGTGCATATCCTAACATGACTGGGTGATATTCTAGGCTGAAGACTGAATCTGCATGTGCAGGCAGTAGCTCCTTCAGTTTTTTATGTTTCACCAAAATGCAGCCCTGGTGGGCCTTGGAAAATCCCTGTGAAAGAAACATGAAAGTACATATGAGAAAACAAAGGCTCTTCAAAAATTAAAAAGAGGTGGGGGGGTTAAGGTAACCAAAGTTAACTTGCCTTTTTGGTAACCAGACAGTTCCACACATCACAGGCATACTTGTTGAGCAAAGAAACATTTTCAAGACCGCTTGGACCCAGATCTTCTGAGGTGTCTTTGTATCTGTTCCAGAAATCAAAATTTAATTACAGAAAGCAAGTTAGGTGAGAATCACAATCACTGTCAAAGAAGTGTAAAACATAAGACTCACCTCAACAGCAGATCACAACCTCTCACCAGAGAGCAAAAGTCCAATGAAAAGAGACAGCGGTAAAAGATAGACGGTGGAATAATTGTTAGCTTATGCTTGGATTCAAGTTGCAAATCTGCCAACTAAACAAAATATACTATTAATACTTGATTTCATTCATTTATGTGTCTCCCCTCTTTGTTGAATCCATCCTCAGTGAAACATTGTTCTTACCATTTCAAAGAAGCATAGGGTAGCATGAAGCATTAATGGGTCACTAGACGTTATTAGGAGACCCAACTCACAAAAGTTTGTGACAACTGAGATGAGTTGGGGAACTACATTCTCAAATTCGGTTTCCCATTCCCATTTCTCTCCAAGAAACTGATGCTCTCTGGGGCGCTTTTTTAACCACTTCACATACTAGAAAGGTACATTAAAAAGCCAAGTTATTAATGTTTATTAATACATAAGTGTTGTTTTATCTTTTATCCTATGTATTTTGGAAACATACCACATTGAGTAGAAGCTCTGACAGAGTTTTGACAATGATAGTCTTTTCATTGATGTCTCCAGACAAGAAAAGGGTGTACAGGTGTGTAAGGATACAGTCATTAAATTCTGAAAAATTGCATGCAACACATTGGGTGTAGTTAGACAAGGAATTTGTGGCAATGTTCTCACAGTTAGAGACTCACCTGCAAAGTTGACCAATGTTATTCTTTCAAGTAGTCGATAAATATATTTTTGATGATCTTGCCCATTCCATGAAACTATGTAAAAAGCAAGAAATCGAGAAACAACAGGTATTCCTTGCTGCATATAATCTTCCAAAACAACCAATTGTTTCAGAAAGTGTTCTCTCTCTTGATAAGAGACTTTTTTGTTGTTTTGTATAAACACTACAACAAAGTTTGATAATTGCAACACAGATATAGAAAATAGGGAAATATTTTTAGTTTTAATTAAACAGAATAGAAAGAACCTACCTGAGTGTAAGCAGGAGTAGAGAACTGATGAGAATCGGGCATGGACATCAGAGTTATGATTAACTAAAAAATGCATTCCACCTTCATTCAGCATTAGTGACAAAATGGAGGTGGGTAGTTCACATGTTAGATGAAAGCTAGCAAGGGATATCTTGCTGCAAAAAGATAACAAAAAAAGGAAAACATTAAACAGAAAAATAAATTACCCAAAAATTGAGTTCAAAATTTAAAACCTGCACTCACTCCAAAAATTCCAAAACTTTGCGTCTCTTTTCTCGATACAGTTCTGAACCCAGGTGGACATACATGGCAGTGGGAATTAGAGGCATGGCAGTTCTGTTCTAGAAATTGAAAGAAAATGGAAGGGAAGCACAAAATAAAAACCCCATACTGAAGATTATAAATACAACAAAAGAAGCTGAGATCTTAGACTTACTTTATTAAAAGTAACGGCAGTCCAGTCTAATCCTTTGTTCTTAGAACGTAAATGATTGTTTTCGGATTGCAGCCGTTCATGAGCTGATTCCAGCATATGTTTAAATCCTGGCAGTAATTTTTTGAAAGCAGCTTCGCGGCTGAAAGATTTTACATTTTCTGGTACAAGTTCTGGTTTATATGTTCGGAACAGTCTGAAATAATAGAGACAAAGGTGTTAAGTCAGAAAGAGAACAATTTGAGCAGTATCACACTATGCACAATAGCTCCAAATAATGCAACACTGTTGCCAATGGCACACTCTGTATTACTCACTCAATAAGATAAGCTAGATGTTTCCCTCTGCCTCCACCTTTTTTGTATAATTTGATGATATTTTCCACACGCCCACGGTAAACATCATCTGGGCGAGTGAGCATGTGGATCAGTTTACAGGCAGAACTTTGCTGAAAAATACATTTAAATGGTGTGAAGAAAGACAGCCTGATAAACAGACTAATATGCTGAAGAGCACTTGACTAGGAAACTTACACATTGCTCCCTTTGCAGCATTCCATAATACATTTCATAGTAACCATCAATGTCAGTTTTATCAATAAGATCAAACTCAAGAAGTCCTGATGAAATAGAGAAAATAGAGAAAATAAAACTAACATACTTTAGATAGAACAATGGCATAATGAACTACAAATGCTTCCAAAGAAGTAGCCGAACCTGAAACCCAATCCAACACAGCATTAAGCTTGGATGAAACAACAAATTCATTTTTAATATTGGCAAACATCCAAAACAAGCCAATTTCCAGAACGTCCCCGCTTATAGAACTCTCAGGAATGCAGCAAAACAACACATCCCGAAAACTTGTTGCTCCTAGAACAGATTCAAAAATGTGAGACGTGCTTAAGATACTCCAACATGACTTGAAAAACAGAATGAATCATGGTCCACTTACGGCATTTCAAAAGTTTGTCATCTGTCAATGTCGACAACAAAGTTTTGATGTTGTCATTTGACAAACCACTTTCTGACTGTAGCTGGGTTAGAGCATGTTCGTAAATATTCCCAGATAATTTGCCTGAAATAGAATTTATGAAATTTAGACGCTTGTCACCGAATGTTAGTTGTAGAAGACTTGAGTAAATCTCTTACCATTGAGATTTTTAATAGAAGTGATAGCCCTCCTGACTGTAGACATGGTTATGTTGACACTATCATACCGTGTACATTTCTTGTGCCCCAAACCATTCGAAGATATTTCACCAAAATTACAAAGGCAGAAGATTAGTTACGGTATTTTGGAAGTAATTTCTATCCGATCAGTTTTAAATCAACCAATAACAGTAAAATTCTGAGGACTCCAAGAGCTTTTGCAAAACAGGCGCGAGCTTCAACGGTCTTCGAAGGAAAGCGCGCAACTGCGCATAACACGCATTACTGTAAACAACCAACAACCAGTAGCGGAGATCGTGCGTATAGCCATACTATTTGTTGCTGTTGTTGTTTTGCTTTGCTCCGTACCCCCCATGTGTTTTCATATCCGTGCAAGATTTCGTGACCGCTCCCACTTATTTTAGGAGGTATTTGTCAACCATATGCCGTAGAAATTTTGGAAGAACGACTCATTTTCTTTGTACCATTGTCATTTGCAAAAATTCAGGTTGAAAACAACGTTTTGAGTTTGTGACATGAGTGACATTTCCTAACCCTAGTGTAACGTGACCACATACATGCGAACAAGTTGTTTTGATGTATCTTACATTTAGCCACCAATTTAACGGTTTTTCCTTTCTATCAAGCCAGATTCTTGAACTGTGTGCCATGGCTGACATGAAGATGATGAATTCTCCAAATCCATTTATCAAAAAGAAGAGACCTGCAGTGGTCAACTTTCACCAAAATGTCAGCGATTTCATCTCGCCCAAAAAGCAAAAGCGTGAAAACATGCCCGGGCTTATTTCGGCGGATGGCTCTCAACAGAAGCCAAATCTTGTGCGTCCTGGCTTCATGCAAGATGAACGCAAAAAGCTGCCAATTTTTGCAGTTCGACCTAGGTGGGTTGAATTCTACTCGGCCAATGGAATGTTTGTTGTTGAAGCTGTAATAACTTTTTTGCCTTTTTATTTTTCTTCAGGCTAGTGGAAGAGATTCAGAAAAATGACACTCTCATAGTTATTGGTGAAACAGGTTGTGGTAAAACAACTCAAATTCCTCAATTCATTCATGAATCCAAACTTGGAAAGGATGGAATCATTGCTATCACCCAGGTAATATTTCCTCTTTTTATTTATTTTATCTGATTCCTGTGTCTCTTTTTAAGTTTTCTTAAGAAATGTTCATATCTCTATTTTTACTCAGCCTCGACGAGTAGCAGCCGTTTCACTTTCTAAAAGAGTGGCCAAAGAAATGAATGTTCCAATAGGAGATACTGTTGGCTATACCATCCGATTTGAAGATGTGACAACTGAAAAAACAAAGTTGAAGTACATGACTGACGGAATGTTGTTTCGAGAAGCTTTGCTAGGTCTGTTAATTTCTTTAGCTCAGGATGTGAGCCGATTTTGTGGTTTTGGGTTTTTATCTCTGTTCAGTTAATGTCATACCTTTTTCTTGTTTTGCAGATGAACTTCTCATGAAATACACAGTTATAATTTTAGATGAAGCTCATGAACGCAGCATTAACACCGATGTTTTGTTTGGTATTGTAAAAAAAGCTCAAAGGTTGCGTGCTGAGAATGCAAAGTCCCCACTGAAGGTGCTGAGTCCTTATCTTCTTACATCTTCCTTCATTTATTATTAACTTATTTAGTCCAAACTCTTATTCCAGTGCTTATTTTTATAGGTAATAATAATGTCAGCAACTATGGATGTTGATCACTTTAGTAAGTACTTCAATAATGCCAAAGTACTTTATTTGGAAGGAAGGCAATATCCAGTCACAGTACTAAATGCAAAGCAGCCACAGAATGACTATATACAGAGCTGCTTGTCAACTATATTTCAAATTCATCTTGATGGGCCACCAGGGTAAGCTTTGTTTCCCAATGATTTCACTTCCTTGCTTTATCTTTCAAAACTAAAAAGGTTTGTCCTTATCATCTTGCAGAGATATATTGGTATTTCTTACGGGGCAAGATGAAATTGAAGGAGTAGCACACACAGTAAGGCTTGCTGCAAAGGTAGGATCAATATTTTTATTCTTCTTATGTACTGTGTGCAAATCTTCATTGACAATTTTTATTATTTATATGGAAAATATTTCTTTGGCACCAGGAGTGTAAACAAACCCTAAGGACTTTACCTTTATATTCTGCTATGCCCATGCAAATGATGGAAAATGTTTTCCGACCCACTCCACCTAATGAGCGGAAAGTGATTCTAAGTACAAATGTCGCTGAAACTTCTCTTACTATACCGGGCATAAAATATGTAATTGATAGTGGACATGTGAAAGCAAGGTAATTTCTCCTCTTCCTAAGTTCTAACGAGTAAGTCATTGTAAATTGTAGTCCTACATTTTGTACAATTTTTGAAACCATCTGTTCTAGGGTATACCAACCAAATACTGGTCTCGATTTATTGAAAGTCCAGAAGGTTTCTCAAGAACAGTCTTGGCAAAGAACTGGCAGAGCTGGTAGAGAGTCTGCTGGAACATGCTATAGAGTATTTACTAAAGAGGTGAGTGTGCGGTAACCAAATTTGATTTTCCAACCCGCTTTCAATGAGTTACCAATATCATCTTGAATCTTACAGCAATTCAATGAGCTACCCAAATTCACAACACCAGAAATTCTACGGTGCAATCTAGCCAGTGTGATGTTGCAACTACTCCATCTTGGTGTTGATGCTTATGACTTCGACTTCATGGATAAACCTTCTCAAGAGGTAGGATTTTTTTTTTTTTTTTAAGAAACTTGCCTGGGTATTGTTGAATTCATTTTTAGAATCTTGTTATTTTTATTTCTTGAAATAAAACATTCAGGCTCTTGATGCAGCTGTTAGCCAGCTGAAAATGTTGGGTGCAATAGAATCACAAGAAACTAGAAAGCTCACATCTCTGGGCTCTAAAATGGCACAATTTCCTTTGGACCCACGGTTGAGTAAAATTCTGATTTCCTCTAAGACATACAACTGCACGTAAGTTTGTGTTGGTTATTTTAAGATTTGGGCCTGGTTTGTGGTTTTAGCAGTGTCTAGTAATGTTCACCTTTTTTTTTCTTTTTTTAAATTTCAGTGAAGAGATTTTAACTATAGTGGCTTTATTGTCTGGAGAATCAGTCTTCTTAAACTCATTGAATAATCGAGAAGAAGCAACAGAGCGTCATAAGAAGTTTTTCTCCTCTGAAGGAGACCACATTACCCTGCTTAACGTATACCATGCATTTAACTCATTCAAAACACAAAAGGTATTATTTTAGTCTTTAACAACTTTAACAACAAAAGAGATGGTGGTTTTAGTCAGTTACTAAAGAGTTTTCTATTGTTTTCAGAAAACTTGTGCAGAGAATTATTTGAACTATAGAAATTTAGTATTTGCTTCAGATGTCCGAAAACAACTGGCTCAAATATGTGAACAGAATAAAATTCCTTTGAGTTCATGTGGACAAAATACTGAGCTGGTTCGAAAATGTTTGATATCTGGGTATTTCATGAATGTTGCTGAACTTCAAAGAGAGAAAAAGTACATTCTAGTAAGTTTTGTACTGGGTTGGCTCATTAAGCGTGGAGAAGCCTGTGGTTAAAACCTGCCTTCAGAATAACTATAAATCTTTCTTCCTTTTCAGGTGGAATCAAAACAGAGAGTAAGAATCCATCCTTCATCAGTTCTTCACAGAACATTGCCTCACTACATCTTGTTCTCAGAAGTTGTGCACACTTCCCAAGCTTATATCCGTCAACTGTCAATTGTTGATCCAGAACTTTTGAATGAAGTTGCACCCAACTATTTCCGGCAGCATAGACTGGGAACAAAAGATTAGAAGGTTTTATTTTTTTTGACCACCAATAATTTTTTCTCTTTGTTTCCTTGTGTGAAGCAACGGTTTTGGAAATGTCTTTTCCTGTACATTCTAATGCTGTCAAAAACATTGCTTTCTTTTTATTACAAGTTTTACTCCTGTTTTGAATGTTAATTTTTTGTCAAAGACTATCAGAATTTTCAGAGTTCAATTTGATTGAACAGTGTATCATCAGCATCAGAAAATGTTAATTCTTTATATTAAGTGGCCAGATAGGCCTCTTTATCTCTTTTGATGCTGAAGGTACACATTGCTTGTTGGTTTGTCTGTGATGATGTGTTGCGTGGCTTTTGCTCACAAATTAGGGTATTTATTAAGGGATAATGTGGGCTTGGCTGGTTTTCATTCGTTGGATGGTTGTTTCATCCAAACAGCTAGAAAATGTTCTTTGTAAATTTTAAATTAATTCAACTACTGCCTATTTCTTTCTTGTTGGAAGATTGTGATCTCTTGTGTAAAGTTATGGTAAGACTGCTGCAACTTTAGCAATAGGCATTGTGATAGGTTTGCAATCTGAAGTGACAACCTTGTGGTGCTGGTAAAACCTTACCTTTGACTTCTAGGATTGCCGCTTTCTTCTGGAGAAGTTTGGATCTATTTGATGTTGTTGTTTAGTATGTTATTTTTTAATGTTAAGAGTCTTTCAAATTAGTGTGACTTACGTCAAATTAAGAGTTGCACAAAATGGATGTAAAGAATCATTTTATTTTATAATAATGTTATAAATATGTTGAGGCAGGCCATTGTACTACAGAATTTTTTTTTTTCTACTCGTTAAAGTTTTACTTGACTTTTGAAAGCAATGACTAGTATCCGTATTTGTTTAGTTTTGGTATCACCTAAGGAATGGAGCTGAGTCAATCCATCTCCAAAAGGCATGTTTTACATACTTTTTTGTACATGAAAATATACCATTTCCTAACGTCCGTGAAAATAAAGCTTCAAACTCACTGTAAACGGATAACATTATTTTGTACAAGGACTGTGCAACCCTCATTATCTCCTTCATGGACTCCTTCTCATTTGTAGTGAGAAAGTTTATCTCTGACAGTTTATTATTCCCCAGTATTGGCTGCAGAGATGTCATAATTTCTTTGATATTATTCTTATCATCCCATCTATGCACAGTATAACTGACTTTCATATCACTTTTCTTCAACTTGTCAACACGATCGGTTAGAGGCACCCCCAGCGGTAATTCTTGGAAAGATTGTCTGGATTCCATTCGCTGAAATGCGGACTCTTCACTCTCATTCATTAGTAGTCTAGCATTTTTTCCCCACGGCGGTGTCATGAAGGGAATGTTCATTCCGTACGTGTCCGATATGCATCTGGCATACTCCATCTCTACGTGCCAACTCTCATAAGTAACTTTTATGAACTTGAGGGTCCATCGGAAACCTCTCAGAGCAAAACAGGTCAGGCTCAGGAAGCGGCTTTCATAGTATGTCCCCAGCCTGCAACAGAGGAAACACTGTTAAACTCTGCCTTTTCCGCACTGAACTGTGCACAGAGCATCTCTGGGCCTGTGCTGCTTGCACACTGGAGCGGATGCCGTACCAATAGGTCTCGTACGGAGGCCTCCTCAGGGAGTGGAAGCATGTGCTGCCAGGGGGCACCAGCACGGACAGCACCACCAGGACCAGCAGGGCCACGGCGCGGGCAGAGCAGCGCGCCATCTGGCCGAGGGTGGGTCCGGCGGACGGTGGAGTCCTTGGGGTGGAGCCAGGAGTGGAGCCAGGGGCCTCAGGGATGGATCCGAGGTCCAAGGGAAGCCATCGCCGATCCTCTTCCTCGAGGAGGGCCTTGGCCAGGGCCTTGGCCAAGGCCTTGGCGACCTGGAGAGCGCCGGCAGCAGAGTCCTCGACTTCTGGGGTTCCAGGACTCTAGACGGGAGCAGCCCCCACCCCCGCGGTGCCACGGCCCGGGCTCAATGTGCGATTGACTCTTGAATCAATCACTGCCCGCTGCGCGGACGAGGGAGACGGAGAGAAAGAGACAGCGAGTAGAGGCCGAGGCGGGGAAAAAGCGGCGGGCAATTGGAGGGACGGAAAAAATGCGACATCCACGAGAACGTTACGTCCAGTGTCCGGGCGCGGGGGGATCGCTTGAGTCGTTGGCCCGAACGCACGCACGCACGCACGACCCGCGGAACGACGAGACTTGAGAGACACGCACTTCCTGTCGGCGGCCCGAATCACACAGCACGCCAAAGATGGGCGACGCTCACACCACTGACACACTGCGCTGCGCTGCTGCACTGCGTGGAGTGGAGCCGGGCAGCACGATGGCGGTGGGAAAGGGGCGCGCCTCGGCCCGCAGACTGATTCCGAGAGTCGTTTTCGTCGCTCCGTCTCTCTCGCACTCATGGGGCGTCCCGTACAGGTGTGAGAGAGACAAAGCTACGAAAACGACTCTCGGAATCAGTCTGCAGGTTGAGTCCGTCCGAACACTGCTCTGGCCGCTCTCTCCCTCGCTCGCAGGGCGTACTACCGTCGGGGTGCGACAGAGACAGGAGACAGCGACCAGCCAGCAGGTCGCGGAGCACGGAACATACCGATGGCGGGCGAAAGTCGCGTTCCGAAGACGGACTGCCGAAGTGGTGAGCGGCGCAGTAGGGTGCCGCCCGGCCAGGGAAGCCCACGACACCCACGACGACAACCACGGAGCTGCAGACTGATTCCGAGAGTCGTTTTCGTCGCTCTGTCTCTCTCGCCCCGCACGGAACGCCCTGTGAGTGCGAGAGAGACAGAGCGACGAAACCGCTGTTCGAAATCGCCCTGCTGACGCTGGCCGCCCCCGTCCTAGCTCTGGGCGCGGCCACAGCGTGGCGAGCGTGGCGACAGCGTGGCGGTGCGACAAGGACAACACCACCGTCGTGTTAGCCGTAATTTACAACGACGCCCTTCCTCGCTCGCCTATGCCATGCCCGTCTTCACCCCCGCTGCGCTGTATCTGAATCCCCCCCCCCCCGACCGGGTGACACCACCACCGCCCTTCGTCAAACCGCCGCCACAAACCAGTGCGACTGAAAAGTAGGAATCTGGGCTGCGTGGGCCGGGGGCGGCCGGGGGCGGCCGGGGGCGGCCGGGGGCCCGAACCCGTTGTTGCGAACCCGACTCGGATGGCGGGGGGGGGGGGGGGGGGGAAGGGAGGGGGCATGTTTGCTGTTGGTGTAGCTCGGACGCGACTTGGGGTGAGATGGGTGGCCCACCACCAGGCCCGACCAGGCCCGTCTAGCCCGCCCCGGCCGGGCCGTCCCCAGCCCTTCGCTTGCACACGAGAACCCTATACCGCTACAGCGTGGGCTGGACAGCACACAGCCCCCGGCCACCCCCGGCCTTCCCCCGCGGCCCCCGCCGCCCACGGCCCGCCAGGCCCGCCCCCCGGCTGCCACTTGGCCGTGATTCATAGCGGAGCCACCCCCCGGGATCCCCGTACCCTGGGAGCACCCCGTGGTAGCATCCCGTGGTAGCATCCCGTGGTAGCACCCTATGGTAACGCCCCGTGGTGGCACCCCATGGTAGCGCCCCGACGAAGTGGAACTTGGGACGGCGCGGTGGGAGGCACCAAGAGAGTCCCGGAACGGTGACGCGCCTGGCGGTAGGCAACCCTTCGCACTCCTGCCCAGCTGACGTACGATGGGTTGCCTGCCGCCGGGCGGCGCAGCACGCTCCGGCAACCACCACGCTCGCTTGTTCTTGAGGTTCGCGAGACCCTTCTCTCTGGATGGACCGGCGCGGTACGTTTCACACGTTCAAGACTTGCAAGTTGGTGCACCTGGACTCGGCGGCAATGCACTCCACTTTTCCGTTTTTCCCATCCCCACTCCGCGATCCCGGAAACGGGCGTCCGAATTCCGGCGTCTGGCGCAGTGTGTCCAGAATTGTGGAGCCGGTGAAGCTGTTTGCAGACGCGCTGCAGCTGGCCCTGCTGGCCTTGCTGCAGACTGATTCCGAGAGTCGCTTTCTGTCTCTCTCGCACCCACAAGGGAAGCCTCATCGGTGCGAGAGAGACAGAGCGACGAAAGCGACTCTCAGTCTGCTGGCCCCGCTGGCCCTCTGTCTCCCTCACGCACAAGCTGCGCCGCGCTGGCATAACACTGGGCAGCCCTGGCAGCCCTCTCAGCCAGTTCGCCTCGCCCTGCACGCTGCCCGCCCTGCCCTGCGCCCTGCGCGCCCGAGAGAAATTCGAGACATCTCGCCAGGTCTTTATTACGGACTGACGGCGGAGGCAAGGGCACGGGGGAGGGGTGGGGCAGGGCAGGGTGCGTCCAGGGCAGGGCAGGGCAGGGCAGGGCACGGCACGGCAGGGCGCGGCCATGGCGCGGCGCAGTGAGATGAAAAATGATGGCGGACACATTGTATTACGCGACGAGTAGACTCATTAATATTCGCGGCAATGCCCTTACGCTCCAGCCCGGCTCCAGCCCGGCTCCAGCGGACTCGCCCTGCATAGCCTGGCATAGCCCTGCGTCGCACAGTGGGCCAGAAGACCGGTGGAGGCGGCCAAAACTCGAGACGCGTTTTGAGCTCCAGAGTTGCTAAATGGGACTCGAACTGTACGTGTGACCTCACCAATGGATTCCTCGTTCGGAGAGCAATCCATTGGTGGGGTCACACGTTCGATTCGAGGCCCATTTAGCGACCCTGGAGCTCAAAACGCGTCTCGAGTTTTGGCCGCCTCCACCGGTCTTCTGGCCCACTGAGCGTCGCCCCACGCCCTAAAGCTGGAAGCTGGAACGCGCACTGCAGCGCACGGCGCACGCAGGCACGCGGAGCAATACGGCTACGAAGCAAAAAGAAACAAAGAAGAAAGAGGAAAAAAATGGAGGAAATAAAAGTGGGTGCTTTTTATCTCTTTTGCCACGCGTAATCGCGGCGTGGATGATACACGCAATAAGCGGCGTGCGGAGCCCTCGAGTACAGTGTGGCGGAAAGCTCAGCGTGCGGAGCTCTCAAGCTCTCAAGTTCTACAGTGCAGAAGAAAGCCCTCGAGTACGTACAGTGTACACTGGAAAGCTCGGCGTGCGGGAGCCCTCGAGCATAGTGTAGTAGCAGAAAGCCCGGTCGGCGGGGGTGGGGAGGCTGGGCGCGCGAACGGGTTGCTGCATCCGCGGCCGCGGACACCACACTGTCACCGCGGAAAGTGCGGCCGCGGCCCGCCGCGATATTAGCAGTGGCGTCGAACAGGGTTTCCTCGCCGCCAATATCCTGGTAAGCTCCTTTGGAAGGCGTTAGCAAGTTTCGCCTTCGCCGCGCGCCGCCTTGCCTGGCAGCGTCGCGCGCCGCCAGGGCCGCCAGGGCCGCCAGGGCCGCCAGCACGCTGCGGGGCGGCGGCACGCGGTAACATGTGACGCCCCTCCCCGCCCCTCCCGCCCCGCCCCGCCCCGCCCCGCCCCGCCCCGCCGCCCCGCCCCGCCCCGCCCCGCCACCCAACACGCAGAAGCATCTGCTGGAGGCACTTTCCGTCCACCGCGCGAAAACACGCACCCAAAGTTTCTCATACTCGCTGCGTAATTCGTCATACTGCCATCGAGGGGTGTCGCCGTAAGCCTCCACCCCCTCCCCTTCCCCTTCTTGACGCTTGCCGCGCTTGAGCGCCGAATGTACTACGCGAGTGGGGGGAAAGGGGGGTGGGGTTGTACTAAATTTAATGCAAGGATGCGTTACTCTTTTTACAGTGCGGGTACCCCACACGGGTACACCACCCATCTTGACTCCGTTACAGCTACAGCCCCTGCGCCACATGACTCACCTCGGTTATAAGATTTCCCCCCCCCCCACTCCTTTTAACCGGATGGCTTATGTACGATGTACTGGCCTTCTGCAAGTCTCACAGCGTCCACAGCTGCACAGCTCACGCACACCGACACACCTACACCGACACACCTACACCGACACACTTCACACACACACACACACACACACACACACACACACACACACACACACACACACACTGAACACCCCCCTCCTCCGGCTGCCCCTTTTGCCTATAGACTCTCCGGAAGGAAACGCCGGCGTCAAGACGGCTGGATTCTGATTGGACAACTTTGTAGGTGGCCCTCCCTCGGCGTTAGTTAGACGGCCGGCGGGACGGCAAAGGGACGGCGGTGCCGAGGCGGTGCCGAGGCGGTGCCCAGCGGGACCGGGCCACGATGGCCCCTCCGCCCCCATGGCGGGGCGGGGCGCTGCCTCCAGGTCACCGTTCGGCCTGTAACGTTAACGGCCTGCAGTAGAAAAGTCGCGGAGGGTGAGAAAGGCCGGAGCCAAAGTTGGTACTTTTGGCGAAGTTTTGGCGCGCGACTTGTGCAGATAAGTGTGAGGGAGTAGACCGCATCACTGCCGTGACGCGCGGCGCGCGCGGCACGCTGATAAGGGAGGAACGCTTCGGCGCGAAACGCGCTTCGGATTGCGGGCCGCGGGTTTTGGCGCCAAAAGCGGCTAAAGGCGCGCGAATGCCTTTTCCAGTGGTGCCACACAACTGGGCGAAAATTCCCACGACGCTCTATAAGTGTCGAACAGGTGGCCAACCTGAGCCTCCTGCGGGCGCGGACGGCCCCGAATTCCTCATACCGCACGCGCTGCTTCATGGAAAATTCAGTCGCTCAGAAAAAAACCAGCAGGCAACATCAACAACAGCGCAGAGTGCTGATTTCTTTCTTATTTTTTTTGTTGTTTTTTTCTTTTTTTCCGGCGGTAGGAAAGCAAAGCAGCGGCGTGAACGAGTATCAGGCTGACCTAGATAAGGAGTATACGAGGGCTACAAAGTTTCTGCCTTCGAAGGTGCGCGCGAGTCGTCGGGGTGGGGGGAGACAGCGACCCGCAGCGACACAGATTGCAGGTGAGAAGGCCTTGGAGGCACGAGGGGCAAGGCAAGCACTGCCGAGCAGGGCCAGGCACGGCGAGGCGGCAGACAGGGCAGACACAGCAATCATGTAGAGAGAGTCGTCCATTTACGTAACAGCTGGAAGGGGTGGCTTGGCACGGCACGGCACGGCACGGCGTGGCCTGGCACGCGGGGGCGGCGTAGCGTGGCGTTTGCGCCGCGCCAGGAGTTTGGCCTTTTGTCTAGCAGGGGGCGTTGGGGCGCGTGCGTTTTTAGTTTTCAGTTTTCAGATTTTTAGCGGGTCCGCTCCGACACGCTGTCGGTCCTGCCTCACGGTTTTTGTAGCGAACGTGAAGAAATAAATCCCAGTTCACGTTAGAGCAAACTTCGTTATTGACGATTAAATTCTTCTTCGTGTTGACGGAGAGGAACTAAAAAGTCTCCACATTGGCTCAAAAAACTTCCCAAGGTTTTTACCGTGCACCCGCACGCTTAAAACCGTACGAATTATTTTGAGCATACATTATACAAACTAAAATACGAAGAAATAGTTCGTAAATTACGAAGTATTTTATTTTTTAAGCTTATGTATGTTCAAAATGCTTTGTTATAACAAGCTGATTTTCTTTGTAAGGCCTAAAATAGTTTGTAAGGTTTTCTCAGTGCGACAACCTTCGCTTCGAAGCCCCCTCAGCTCCAGCTGCGTCGTGAAGCACTTTTCGGTCGCTGCAGGTAGTATTTTGTTTTTTTCCTGGCCGGCCGGGCCGGTGCCGGCCTCCCTTGTTTCGAGCATGAGCGCACCGGGCGTGTGACGAAGTGCACCGCAGCGACATGACGTCCTCGTATACCGGTGTGTACACTGTGCTGTACACTGTGCTGTACACTGTGCGACAAGGACGACCGGCCCTCCAGGACCAAGGCAGGGCAGCAGACTGAGAGACGTTTTCGTCGCTGTCTCTCTCGCACTCGTGGGGCGTCCCGTATGGGTGCGAGAGAGACAGAGCGACGAAAACGACTCTCGGAATGAAGGGAGGGACAAGGCGTGCCTCGCTCCATCTCTGTCTTGCTAATGAGATGAACAGGGAGGCCCGCGACGGCCTGGCCTGACCCCACCGGCCCGCCCGCCACGACCCCGGACGCACATTTACATACGCACTCATACCCCTGCCGGCCGAACTCGTACCCGCGTGACATGTACCCGCACTGGCCGTCAGCGCCGACGACCCACGCCTCGCCCCCACACCCGAGGGTCCCGGGTTCAAATCCCACCGCCGCCGTTTTCGATGCCGCCTAACAAGACCGTGGAGAAAAAGAGGCAAAGCCGACTCGGCTTGTCGTCCTCAGCGCGGGGGCGCGCAAAGTTACTCTTGAAAATGAGGACAATCTGTTCGTGTCTCGCTCGCGCAGCTTCTTCTGCGGTATTGTTTTTCTTTCTCTTTTTCGTAGGCGGATTAAACTCACCCCAATTATCTCCGGCCGTCACGTTTCCCTTTTTCAAGAGCCTTTTTCGGGGCTGTTGTCTTTGTTGTTGCTGTCGTGTTGTTGTTTTTCGCGCTGCCTGTCTGTTGGGCGGGCAAGGCCGTGTGTCGCTCCCCCCCCCCCAAATGTGCCCGCGGCGTTTTCCTGCAAGGGCGCGCTAAAGAGCGGCTTGCCGTGCACGGCAGCACGGCAGCGCGCCACTGGCCATGATGACGTGCAGCTGACACTGCACTGGGGGAAGGACGGGATGGGGCCTCGGACGAGCCTCAGGGTGCCTCCGACAAGGCCTCCGGGGCCGTGGGACGGCGGCTAGCCGGAAGGCTGACAGGACAGCGGGGCCCTGCAAGGACCTGCAAGCTGGAATAAGGGCTCAAGGATCAGGCGGGGCGGGGCGGGGCGGGGCGGGGCGCCATGAGGGCGACGAGCACCTCGGAGGGCCCCGGGAACGTGACCAAGTTGCTGGACGGCCGCGACGGCACGGCATTTAAGGCGCCCCCCTTTTTCCCTTGACCGCCCCTGGGCCCCCCTCCCCCTCCACTTGCCACCTGGCCGTGGAGCGCGCGGGCCAGACGTCCCTCAAACGGTTGGTGTCGGGTAACGAGCAAAGCGCTTGAAGCAAGCCCTCGACTCGGACGAGGCCGACGAGTAGGGGGAAGGGACTGGAAGGGACCCGGGCACCTCGCGTCGGCCTGCCTGTCTCTGGGCCTTGGGCCCGGGCCTCGGCCTGGAGTGGTGTGGGGTGGCCATAAGCCTCTCTGCCTCTGGAACACTCTTTTCGTCGCAAGGAGGTTGGGCCTCAACGCGGGGACACCACCTACCCGTGGGGCCGTGGGCAGGGCCGTGGGCAGGGCCGTGGGCAGGGCCGTGGGGCAAGCCATGCAGAACCAGAACCCGGCCGGTCCGAGGGTCGCTCGCACCGCGGGGAGAGGAGAGGGGCGGGAGAGAGAGCGCCCCTCCGGTAGGCGTACATAGAAATCGTCGTTTGGCCTTACCTACTTTAGGCAGGCCACCTTTCCCAAATTTTGCCTGCGGTGTCGCGATCATTTTGAGGTGCGTGGATGACAACGCGGGTGGCACACTGCTTGCCGGGAGAGGTTGAGGACCGCCGGACCGGGGTCGCCGGGGACAAGGAGTGCGACAAGGATGGCGGCTCGTCGTCCCGCGAGTGGTGGCCTGCGCCATGGCGCGAATATATCACGACAAACAAAGAGCGCTGCTCGCATTACTCAGCGGAACTAGGTACGGCCGTGGCGCCGAGCGCGCCAAGCGCGCCAAGATCCCCGTGCTGCCAGCCCCGTCTGTCCCGCCTGTCCTGCCCGCTCCATCTCGTTCCGCGCGCCGCGCCCCGTCCCGATCCCCGGCGCGATCCCCGGCGTCCCGAAGGGCCGAACGGGTCCAATCCAAAGATCAGGCACCCGCGAGCCAGCCGCTCTCTCTCTCTCTGTCTCTCTCTCTGTCTCTCTCTGTCTGTCTCTCTCTGTCTCTCTCCCCTGCCCTCCCCTCTTCCCCTCCTCTCTCCTTCTCCCCTTCCCCTTCCCCTCCCCCTTCCCCTCTCTCTCGTTCCGATTGCTCCGTCCTTGTCTCGCCGTGTCGCTCGGGACGTTTAGGTGACGCTAATGCCCTGACTGTCAACTACATGATAACTGAGTCTTCTTTCTCCCCCTCCCCTCCCCGCCCCCCTTTGATCTGCTGAGCCCGATGGCGGCCTCCAAAGAGGCCAGGCGGGTCCAGGCGGGTCCAGGCGGGTCAGTGGCAGCCTGGCACTCGCGCCTGTCTCGCTCGGCGCTGCAAGACGAACACCGCGCTCTGACATTTAAACATCAAAGTGCCGCCGGAGAGGGAGGGAGGGAGGCAGACGGACAGAGAATCAAGCTGTCGGCATTGTACTATAGTGTAAGCGCACATAACACCTCACCGCTTGTCCACCAAGTCAAGCCAAGCGGTCCACTGATTCCGAGGGTCGCTTTCGTCGCTCTGTCTCTCTCGCACGAACGCGGGACGTCCCTTGCAGAGGCGCGGATAGGCAACCCGGCCACCTGGTACACTGTCTCGCTCCCGGAACACGCACAACGCCACGCCACCCACTTTCCTGCCCCCCTCCCACTTCCCCCTCGCCAGTCACTGACGCCCACTTTATTTATTGCTCTTTATTAGATAGACTCAGCGGCGCCTCCTCGGGCCCGGCCCACTAACCCCTTGTCTTCTGTCTCTCTCGCTCCTACGTCGTCTTCATCCACTCCCCCCCCCCCCCCCCCCCCCCCCACGCCCCAGCCTCTCTCTCCGCTCCCCGGTACACTGGTACACGCGCCGCCGTGTCTCGTGCCTCGTGCAGGGCGGGCGCGGTGGCGTTGCCTTGGCGTCGCCTTGGCGACGAGGTGTTCGCGAAAAATGAGGAGCCAGCGGAGCGATTCGGAAGATCGGTTCGTCGCTCTGTCTCTCTCGCACCCTCACGGAGGGCCCCGCGAGTGCGACAGAGACAGAGCGACGAAAACGACTCTCGGAATCAGTCTGCAGGCAGCGGGCGGCGACGACGGGGCGACCGCCGCCATCGACACGACACGACGCGCCAGAACCCGCCCAACTGCCAGCCTCGCTCAAGCGAGATGCGGCACGGCACGGCACGGCACGGCACGGGGCACGGCCTGATGGCGGGGCGGTATTTTTATTAAAGGCCGCTTAGGGAGACACGCGGCCTGCCTGGCCTGCCCCCGTGCGGGGAGGGGAGGGGAGGGGTGGGGGGAGGGTGAATTAAGGGAGGGGTGACTATGACGAGGGGAGAGTGGACAGGAGCAGCGGACAGCGTGTTAGTAACGGACAGGGAGCACCCCCCCCCCCTCCCCCTCCCCCTCCCTCTTTGTTTGTCCCGGCCCAGGCGGTAATGGCTTTGTTATGAAAGCAGCAGAAATTGTTTTATAGCGCGGGGCCTGGCCGTCGGCGTGGCCGTCCTGGCGGCGCGAGGCGCGCGAGGCGAGGTGAGCTCTTTTGCCTCCCAGTTATCCATCGCAGGCAGGAGAGCTGGCCGTGCCGGGCCGGGCGGCAGAGGGGAAGAGTGCCACTCTCCCTGACGAGATGGAATCGAGTTAGTTTTTCACACCGGCTTCTGACACGCCAATTTTCTTTTCTTGCGCGTCTTAAACAGTTTCTGCGTCATTTTCCCCATCCTCCGCGGCGGCGGGGGCCGATGCCGAAGAGGTGGCGTCGCTCTGTCTCTCTCGCACCCGCACGGGCCCCGCGACGCGCCCCGTGAGTGCGACGGAGACGGAGCGACGCTCTCTCGGACGTCCGGTCATCCCGCCGCAACATAACCAGGAGTGACGAACGCGGCGAGGCTAACTTGGGCCTTTTTCGCGCCAGAAAGTTGCCGCCAAGGGATTTCACGGGCCGCGACGCCCCTCCCCTCCCCTCCCCTCCCCTCCCCTCCCCTCCCCTACTTCCGGGTTTGCCGTACGGTCCGACTTTGCCGGACTTGTCAGTCCAGCCTATCTGGAGGAGAGCGCAGCGCGCAAAGCCTTCTCCCTTCGGCCTGCGAACGCCCCGCCCGCAACGGACCGATTCCGAGAGAGTCGTTTTCGTCGCTCTGTCTCTCTCGCACTCACGGGGCGTGCCGTGTGGGTGCGAGAAGGACAGGGCGACGAGGACGACTCTCTCGGAATCGGTCCGCTCGCCGCGTCCGCACGCAGTCTGGCGAGAAATGGCGGCGCCTTCGCGAAACCAATGCGGCAGAGGCGGCAGAGGAATCCCGGGAAGCGCGCCAGAAAGCGGCAAGTCGAGTCGAATCGACTGCAAAACTGCTTCAAGGTCGAGGCACTCACCGGGACAAAAATGAAGAGCAACGCGACTAATATTCACGTTATTTAAAAAATAACACAGAAATATGGAGTGATAGTTTTGCTGGTGCTGTGCTTATGCATCGGTATGCACCGGTTTTTATGTGCAATTTTGATTTTGGTGATGCATGAGATTTTAGATCTAAGTACCGTTGTGCCCGACGTGCTGATGTGCCCTATGAAAGCGTAAAGTTGCGCTGGAAGCGTACTTGCACGGACAGTGCGCTTCACGAAACTCGTCATGTTAGGCCCCAGTTTTACCAGTGGGGGCGTTCGGCGGTCCCGCGTGCGAAAACTGCCGCCTCCACCGTAAACGTGCGGCGGGTCTCGGAGGCGGCCCCGACTCCTCGGGCGTGATGGGACCCCGGACCGCGAATGATTGGCGCTTTGACCGCGCAGCAGGGGGACGCGGAGGGAGGGAGGGTCAGCCTCGGCCGCCCAAAAGGCACAGATCGTCCTCACTACGCTAGCACGCCAGCTCCTCGGCCGGCCACCACCCGCCCCGCCCCGCCCCGCCCCGCCCCGCCCCGCGACCTCCAAGTGGACCCCAGAGAGGGAGCGTAAACAGCGCGGCCGGCAATGTCGCCGCGGCGGGCACTCCTAACAAGACGTAATAAAATGTGCAGTCATTTCTTTCTTTCATTCCGGCCGGCGTGCCCAGCGCGCGGCCATGGCGTGGCGTGGCGTGGCGTGGCGCGGCACTGCCTTGTCCCGCCGGTCCCCGGGGCGGCAACGCGGCAATGGGGCAGCGCCTGGAGTGAATTAAAGGACTGCAGCCGGTGCAAATAATAACACGGCTTGTATTTACCCGCCAGTTGGACACGGCTGGGCCGGGCCGGGTGGGGCGGAGTGGCGTGGCGTGGCGGCGTCGGAGAGCGACCCGGACGACGGACGAAGGACCCGGGCCAAAGTCAAACAGAATGCGCACCTTGCCGGCGCGCGCCTCGCAGTTTCCTTTCCTCTCGCGACGCCGAGCCGTTCTGTCCTGCACTGTTCCTTGAGACGCCGCCTCGCCATGGACACCTCTCGCGCGCGGGATCTAGAAATGACGTTGAAGTGATTCATTTTCGTGCCGGTGCCTGCTCCGGACCGACGACATGGCAGTGTTAAGATTTTCCCCCCCACTGTGACGGGCATGCCTTTATGCAAAGAAACGCAGCACCGCCTTGCACTGTAAAAAAATATCGTGAATTTATCAGGCAGGAACGTAAAGTCACCTAAACCCAGAAAAATTTTTCCTTTGCCAAGTCACACGGCGGCCGTGCTTGCGTACTACGCACGCTGCGCGTGACGGTCAAAATAACACCCTCATCGCTTTCCCGGAGGGGCCACTTCCCACCCCTTAACATCCGGACTCGCGGCGCACTGTGCCGCGGCCTACACTGTGGGGGAGGGGGAAGTCGGGCAAACAGCCTCCGGGCCGATAAGACGCGCGATAAGCCGGAAGTGCGCGTGCCAAGTGGGTGGCGGTAGCACCAGTGTGTGTGCGAGAGAGAGAGAGAGAGAGAGAGACAGAGACAGAGACAGAGAGAGAGAGAGAGAGAGAGAGAGAGAGAGAGAGAGAGAGAGAGAGAGAGAGAGAGAGATGCGGCCCCAGATAACCCAGCTCGCGGTCCTAAGTCACCTGCACGATTGCCGCCGCGGGCGTCTCGAGCACCGCACCTGAGGGGCGGCAGGCGAGGACGTCGACGACGACGATGACCACGACGAGGGGCACGGCGAGGTCGCCGACGAAGCCCAGGAGCACGACGACATGGAGTCAGGGGGTGCGTTCACCACGAGACGAAAACACGAGTCTGTCGCGTCGCCACATCATCGTGGGCGCACTGGAAACCGGAGTCTGCGGTGGCGGCGGCTCGGCGGCTCGGCGGCAGCGGTAGACCCTACCGACTTGGGAATGGAAGCTAGCGACGACGGCCAGGACCGATCTCTACACTGCAAATTACTAAACAACGCGCGCGGCCTCTTCACCACAGCGGCGTGCTGCGGGCGGGCCTACGCTGGCTTGCCGCCTGCGAGGTGGGCCAGCCCGCAGCTCACCGCTGTTCGGCGGGCGGGCCCACGCCGTCGACTGCAGGCGCTTCGCGCTGGGCAAGGCACGGCAAGATCCACCGCAGTCGGTCACGACTTGAACGAAATTCTACAGAGCAAACGAACGAGCGGGAACGTAGCGGGGCACAAAAACAACAACGGCTGGCAATTTAACCGACGACGTTTTCATAGTTGTTGCTTTTTGTTTGCTTCTGATCCCACACACCGGTTAGGCGACCCCGTGCTGATGATGGCCATTGTGATGGTAATGAGCGATGTCGGTGCGATGCTGGCGCCGATTATGTTGATGGTGATTTGCGTGGCGACAGCGCGACAGCGGGGCTCTTGCGCTGCAGCCATGGCGCCGCCGAAGAACAGCGTCGCGCGCCCGGGCAGTGGATGGCAGACGGATGGGGAGATGCCCCATGATGCCCCCGCGTGCTGCCGCGTGCCAGCTGTCGTTGGAATTTCCCAGTCCACCTCTCCCCCCCCCCTCTCTCTCTCTCTCTCTCTCTCTCTCTCTCTCTCTCTCTCTCGCCCTCTTCTTCTCCTCTGAGCTTGCCGAGATGGCGCCTCCTGCACGCTGGCACAGCAGCCGCACGTGACGACCACCTGACGAAGCAGGCAGCGCCCCTCCGCCACACCCCGCCCCGCCCCGCCCCGCCCCGCCCCGACACGCCTCGACACGCAACGCCATCCCGCTGCTCATGTTTCAAGGTCGCGCCCCCATCGCAGCTGGAAACCTGATGCACAATCTTATGCGCAGTGATCCAGTGGGCCAGCCTCATCAGCTTGCGTTCAAGGTTCAGGGTTCAAGAGGCCTAGACTGTGAAGCTACCCCGCGCGCGCAGGGCCCTTCGAGAACGAGGGGTATTGGCGGACTGTCCTTCCAGTGGCGGGGCCGGCGGCGCGGCGCGGGGTGCGTCCCTACGCCCTCAGCCCGGCCCACGGTCACCTCAACGAGGACGGCGGTGGCCAGGATCGGAGCGAGGACCGCGTCGTCCGCAGGGCCACGCAGCGCTGGGCGTGGTGGCGGGGCGGGGCGGGGGGCGCGTGGCAGGGGTGCCCCACCCTGCAGCATCCGCAGCCCCGTGACCCGGCCCCGCCCCGCCCCGCCCCGCCCCGCCCCACCCCGCCAGGCCCCCTCCCCCCGGCCCAGCCGCGGACCCAACCCACCCCGAGCGAGCCGAAGCAAGGGATCGGATGGAACCCCTTCGCCGCCCCCAGTGGCGCCCCCACCCCCGCCCCGCCCCCACGCCCAGGCCCCCTCCGCCCTCCGGCGGGCGGCGCGGGGCGGCGCGGGGCGGCGCGGGGCGGCGCGGGGCGGCGCGGCGCAGAGCGAGTTGGACCGCCGCGGAGAGAGGAGCGCGCCGCCGCAGCACGCCGAGCACCCCGCGAGTCGCGACGCCCGCCGCGCCACGCCGCGCCGCCCCGCAGGGCCACCGCCGGCGTCAGCCGCGTCAGCCGCGAGCGAACCCGACCGCGCCGCGCCGCGCCGCCCGCGTCTATCCCGCCGGTGTTGCGTTTCTATCCGCGGCCCGCGGGGATAGACGCCCGCGACCGCCCCCGGCCGAGCCGGCACCCGAGCCGGCCGTGCGTTATGTGAACAGTTTCGAACAGTGTGAACACACGAGTGGGAAAAAAAAGTGAAATCGACTGGAAGGCAGTCGGGAGTGGTGTGAGTTTGTGAGTGTCGTCGCCCGATTGGATTTGTGACGTTCGACGTTTAACCGGAATTTTGGATCCACCATCGCACCAGGTGAGAGCGGCGAGTCTTCCTGCACTGTGTCAAGTCGCGTCGCGGTTGACAGCTGCGCCTGCCGGTGTCTCACTCAAGTCAGCGTCGGGCGAATCCGCTTGTCTTGGATGACCATGGCCGCGACCATGGAGCTGCATGGCGGCCGGACTGACGGGCGAACGCAGTACCGCCGCCTTGGTTGAGACACCCGGGGAGCGCACTGACCAGAGTGACAAGGAACACCGTGCAATCAATGTGCAACAGTGTCACCACACGGCGTCAGGTCGAGGTCCGAGAAGAGAGGGGAATGACACCCTGGGCTTACCGACAAACTCACTTCATTCCGTGTGTGACTGCCTGTCTGCCTGTCTGTCAACCTGTGACTGTCTGTGTATCTGCCTGTCGCGTGTGCCCCCTCTTGTTTGACCAATCGGCGACACAATCGACTCTGGATTGGCGCCGTTTTCGTTTAAGCGGCGTCGCGTTTCGGCAAACAAATCAGCTGAGCCGTAATTAGGTTGCAGTGTGCCGCAAGGCTGGCACGCCACTGCAAGGCAGGGCACGGCGTGGCACGGCACGACGGCCCGTATCAAATTACCAGCCGGGGCCTGACGTGAGACCTCCCATGGGACAGCCGCACGAGAGAGAGAGAGAGAGAGAGAGAGAGAGAGAGAGAGAGAGAGAGAGAGAGAGAGAGAGAGAGAGAGAGAGAGAGAGAGAGAGAGAGAGAGAGAGAGAGAGAGAGAGAGAGACTTCTCCGACGGGGATGAGCGCCGTGGACCGGGAGGACCCGGACAGAGCGGGCGGAATTTCACCCTTGCCACGTTTTCTATGTTCTCCAAATGGAACGCTCTTGGAGCGTGTGACTGATGATGGTCCTCAGCTTCGGTTTCCCTTTTCAGTTTGCTCTTTGGACGGTCCCCACCGGTTCAGCCTCCGCGAGGCCACGGCCCTGATAAACGTGAATCTCGAGGCAAACTGCCATCAAAAAGTGGAGGCCGAGAGGCCATCGAGATGGCACTTTATGTTCCAAATAACACTTGACTAGCGGGTGCTTACTCCGGCCGGTTCGTTGCCACTACTTTCATCGTCGCGGCGCGGAAGCACACTTGATCCCTGGAGTCTCAGTGGCTGATGCCATTATAGTGTAGGTGCCGCGACCCGCCGCCTGTTTGCGTTGAGGGGGACGTCGGCTGACCCAATTTGGCCCCTGCTTCGCCTGCTTCGGGGCGTGGCGGGGCGTGGCGGGGCGTGGCGGAGCGTGGCGGGGCGTGGCGGGGCGTTGGAGAGGGCTTCGGGTGTCGAGCCGACCGTGCGTGTGGTCTGAGGCCCGCATGTAGGCTCGTTCGACTGCTGAGAGAGAGAGAGAGAGCGCGAGAGAGAGTTGTGTGTTTTTGGGCGAGTTAGACGAGAGTGTTGGAACGTTCCCATAATGACTGGAGGCAGGCGGGACTCCACCCCGCCACCCCCCGCCAGCGACGCGCCAAAAAGTCGGTCCGGGAGTCAGCAGTATTTGAACCCGCGAACCCGCGCGGCGCCGGGCTCAGGGTGCGTCGGGCGATATTGGATTAAAAATCAGAAGCGGCAGGCAGGCAGGGCAGGCAGGGCCATGGCGACGCGTCATCGGTCGTGTCGTGGTGGCGCGGCGGGGACGGGGGACGGGGGGGGGGGGCTGGGAAGCTGCGAGGGGCGGCCAGCCAGCCCAGCCTGCCCTTCACCAGCGACGAGGGACGGGGCTGGCAGGGCGCTGGCAGCGCACTGCTTTCGTCGCTCTGTCTCTCTCGCACTCATGGGGCGGTCCGTAGGGGTGCGAGAGAGACAGAGCGGCGAGGCAGTGTTCGGAATGAGACGGCTGGCCAGGCCGGACTCGTACTGACACCCACAGCGGGCGGCTGCTGGGGCTGCAGAGGGGAAGGGCCCGAAAGATGTAGGCGGCCCAGGCAGGCGGGACATAAAAAACGCGCGGATTAAGTGATTGCCTCGCTTCTGTGCTTCGAGAGGGGGTGGGGGGTGGGGGGTGGGGTGGTCCCTTTGGCCGCTCGCAGTGTATCTGTACGCGAATCAAACCCCATGTCAATGGCCGGCCTTGAGTTTCATTCTCACTACTCTGTCTCTCTCGCACCCCTGCGGCGCACGCCCGGCACGCCCCATTAGTGCAAGCGAGACGAGAGCTCTGGTGGGGAGTGCGGGCGCCGAAGGACACGTGCTGCCACACTGTGGGGCGCTGCAAAACAACAACAACAAAACCTGCCGTCGGCCGCGAGCTCGATCCGAGTGCCATAAGTTCTTTGATATTCATTAACCGCGACGTCAAAATAAAATAAAAATTTAAAAAATGAAGTAAAATATAAATAACTCTAAAAAAAAGAGATCAAAAATGGCGAGTGGAAATCTAATCAATGCCGCAGTCCCTTCTGTCGCCGGTTTCTGTAGCGGGGTGTGTAATTAAAACGAAAGCGAGGCAGACCGGCAGACTGATTCCGAGCCGGGCTTCTCTCTCTCTCTCTCTCTCTCTCTCTCTCTCTCTCTCTCTCTCTCTCTCTCTCTCTCTCTCTCTCTCGCCCTCTCAGAGCGAGAGAGACTGCCTTGCTGCGGTGCGTGCGCGGTGGCGGCGGCGGAAAGAAGCAGAATTTTACAGCGAGGTAAACAGCGCGCTCTCCGAGTGGAGCGCGGTGGCACGGCCGGCTGGCCCTGCACTGTGCAGCCGGGCCGTGCTGCCCACAGCGTTTACCCCCTCCCCCTGTCCTGGTGGACCTGTCCGACCCTGTCCGACCCTGTCCGACCCTGTCCGCGCGGTGCCTGTGAATTTGACCAACTTGGCGTGTCCGCAACTTGGCCGCCAACTTGGTTGCGCCAAGTACGTCGGCGTGCTCACGAGGGTTATTGGCTTACTTCGCGCTTGGCCCCACCTGCCCGGCCGCCTTCCCTGGCCGCCCTGGCCGCCCTGGCCAGCTTGTCGGGGCCCGAGGCCAATGAGCCGTGAAAATGAGGCCAAGATCGGAATGCCCTGTTTATGGCCGGGCCGGCCGCCGCAGGACGTAGCACGCGTAGCACGACGCAGGGCGTGATGCCGGAGCCCCCCCCCCCTCGCCTCGGCGGCGTGCCCGGCATGCAGGCTTGCCTTGTGCACCACACAGTGGGCCAGAAGATCGGCGGAGTCGGCCAAAACCCTGGACGCGTTTTGAGCTCCAAAGTCGCTTAATGGGACTCTATCCGAATGTGTGACCCCACCAATGGATTGCTCTCCGAACGACGAAGCCATTGGTGGGGTCACACGTTCGGTTCGAGTCCCATTCAGCGACTCTGGAGCTCAAAACGCGTCCGGGATTTGGACCGCCTCCACCGGTCTTCTGGCCCACTGTGGGGCTGCGGCGGCTGTACGGCGTGGGGCGGCGGCGTCGCAAGCGAGAAGTGCAGGGCGCTGCATAGTTTGGCAAAGTTCCGCGGCTGATTGAGGGAGAGCGGAGTGCCGCGCTAGTGCTGTTGTTGTTGTTGTTGGCTAATGTTGTCGCTGGACCGCTTCCCTGCAAGTTGTTGTCGCGCTGTGTGTCCTGTTTGCGCCGCTGTTCGTCGGAGGGACTTTCCGACTGGGTGCCCCAGTCGCCGCAGGAACGGCAGGAACGAGGCGGAGATGAGCGCACCTACCCAGCGTGTGCTGCTTGTGGCGACACAGTGGGCCAGAAGACCGGTGGAGGTGGTCAAAACTCTGGACGCGTTTTGGGCTCCAGAGCCGCTAAATTCGACTAGAACCGATCGTGTGACCCCACCAATGGATTCCTCGTTCGGAGAGCAATCCATTGGTGGGGTCACACGTCCGGTTCAAGTCCCATTTAGCGACTGTGGAGCTCAAAACGCGTCCGGAATTTTGACCGGCTCCACCGGTCTTCTGGCCCGCTGTTGCCGACCAAAGTCAGCCAGGCCAAGTCAACGTTGCCGACCAAAGACAGCAACACTGCGCGTGCCCACTACACTAGTACATGTAATGCCTGCATTACAATGCACCTTCCCCTGTCCGGCTGGAAAGGCGTGTCGCGGAGGACCTGTCTGTCTCCGTGGTTGGTGGCGCTCGGGAGCACCAGTTGTGATGAAAAGATGATGATTTCCCCGGGGTGGCTCGCCGTGGCGGTCTGACATCAGACGACGCCTGTAATGGCCAGATTAAAGTTTAAAGGTTTGGCCGACACGGCGACGACGGGCCGACGACGGCACAACGACGGCACGGGTGTCGAAAAAGAGGCTCTCCCGCCAGACAGCGTGCTTTATGGCCCAAAGTAGCATCCAAGCCGGATGCGATTAACAGACGACCGTCTTGGTGCCGACGAGTCGGCGACGACGGAGGTGGCTGCGCAGAGCGCCCTGGCGTGGCGTGGCGAGCCGTGCCGAGCCGTGCTGTGCCGATTAAGCCCGCGTCGACGCCCAGCGAAAACACCAGCCACCTCAGCAGCCGTGCCTCGTTGAGATGCTGGGGCCCGCCCCGCCTCGCCCCGCCCCGCCCCGCTTCACCCCGCCTCGCCCCGCCTCGCCCCGCACCCCGTGGTGCCAAGACGTTTATAAATAGCTTATAATCCCCCCAACCCCCGGAGTGGCCCCTCGTCACGCCCACACCGCCCCGCCCCGCCCCGCCGCGTCACAACGCCGTGCCCTTTCATTCAGCCCGTCTTTTGACGGAGGTGGCGGGGCGTGGCGGGGCGTTCTGGAGTGCACCGTGTAGTGCCCACCCCAGCGCCGCCCGGCAGATGAGCCGGGCTCAGCCGCACTGCCCCACCAGGGCCCCCTCCGGCCCACCAGGGCCCCCTCCGGCCCACCAGGGCCCCGAGCAGGGAATCAGGCGGGGCGGGGTGGGGCGCGGCCACCAACTCAGTGCTGCGGAGCAGGCTGCCACAGGCACTGTAAGTCGGCGCTGTCCGCAGCAGCAGATGCAGCAGTGCCGCTGGCTGGCGGTGCAGCTTACTGCTGCTGTGGAAATATTTGCTTCTGCACCCTAAGATAAAGTTTTCTGGCAGTGATGAACACGATTTCACAGCTGTTTTTGAATGATTTTGAATGCGTGCTCCACTGTCTGTCTGTCTGTCTGTCTGTCTGTCTGTCTGTCTGTCTGTCTGTCTGTCTGCATGCAGGCCGTAGAAAGTAAGTAGGCCAACACCAACCCAGCACCAGAGGTGTGGCGATGAAGCACGCACTAGTACACGCACACACACACACACACACACACACACACACACACACACACACACACACTCTCTTCCCTCCGCCCCTCTGTCTCTCTCTGTCACACGCGACGCGCTCTGAAGCGCGGCTGGTGCGCTGCTCGCGCTGTTTCGGCCCCGCTGGGTTTCTCTGGAGCCGGCCGGGCCCAGCCAGGCCCATCCCACTCTGTCTCACTCCACTCCCACGAGGCGGGGCGGAGGCGGGCCGAGGCAGGGGCATGAGAAATAAGGAAGGGGGCTGAATATTCATAAAGGTAAATTGCAAATGTTTCTCCGCGAGCAGACGGCGTGGCCGTGTGACCCGCCAGTAACTCACTGGCCGGGCCGAGCCGTGGCGAGCCGCGCCTTGCCACGCCACGCCACGCCACGCCACGCCACGCCACGCTTTGTCGCCGCGACCCTTACTTTTCTAATTACACCTAACCGTGAACGGCAATACTTTAAGGGAACGGGGTGACCTATCCGCGCCCGTTTACCACTGCAGCGCCGCCTCGTTGAACTGCCCGAAATTCGAGTCTAAATTGCCCCGCCATTTGTTTTCCCTTCAAGATTGCGAACGCGGCTCTTTAATTTGCGATATTAAAACGGCCCCAGTCGGTGGCCCGGTTATCCTCGTGCGTGTGGGAAATTCTCTTCTTCCGCGACGAACGTGGCGCGGCTGCCTGCCGTGTGTGTGTGTGTGTGTGTGTGTGTGTGTGTGTGTGGTGAGTGTGTGTGTGTGTGTGTGAGTGAGTGAGTGAGTGAGTGAGTGAGTGAGTGAGTGAGTGAGTGAGTGAGTGAGTGAGTGAGTGAGTGTGAGTGAGCGAGTGGACCCTCCACGCCAAGCGAACCAACCGCCTCCAGAGTGTCTGTCATTTGATGTCGTTTCGCTCGGCGGCGCGCATAGCACGGCATAGCACGTCTCGCGGAATTAAAGAAAACCACCCTTTCACCGTGTTTCCTTGGAGCTCTCTACAGTAAACCCCTTGCTGCGCGTGTTTGGTGTGTGTGTGTGTGTGTGTGTGTGTGTGTGAATGCACGGCCGCGTGTGTACGTGCAAGGGCGACGGTGGCGCCCCCTGCCCCCTCTCGGTCCGACTGCACACCATAAGCCGAGCGCGCCTTGCAGAAGTGCAAAGAATGCTCGCCACTACACCGCGAACGCCGCGCGAGGGACCGCGTTTTAATGGTCACCCCTAACGAGGCACCTTGCCTCGCCGCGCCGCGCCTTACAGTGTACGCGCCAGGCCGGTGGTGTTGAATAGCGGCCATAGGGGGCCCGGCCTGGCCCGCCCGGCCCGGCCCGCCCGGCTGGCGGCGCACAGGAATTCTCCGGGGCTGCAAAATCGTGCCAGAGTTATTGCCTTCGTTTCGCGCCCACTTTCCAGCAACACGCACGGATAAACAAACCGCCTCGCAGTTCTTGAGATAGTGCACGTTGTTTGTGTTGTTTTTGTTGTTGTTTTCGCACTTTAAATGTATCACGGTGAAAGGCCGCACCGCCCTATTATTGTGAAGATTTTCTCCATAATACAAACGAAATTCGTCGCTAATTTACGGCAAAATTTCTGACAGTGTATAAGGTACAGGGAATTCTCAATGGTATGCTATAAAGTCAGCTGCACTACAACAAAATAGAGAATTTCCACTATAATTGTACAAAAATGAAATGGCTTTGAAGATTACACAAGTTTTAAAACTTCAATACAACTTTGCAGGCAAAAAAAAGTGGAAGAGTCTCCCAAAAGATTGAAATGAGCTTGGAGAAATTTCGTAACTTTGCTGAGAAAAGTATAAACTTAACTTTTTTGAAGAGAGTGCATTTTTCTGTGCAGTCGCCTTGTCCTGTACTCACCACATCATTCTGCCCGTCCCCATGTCCGCTGCCGCCCCCCTCTCTCTCTCTCTCCGGAAAAGAAAACCATTGGAAACGCCTTAAAACTGTTTCCGCAGGGCAGAAACAGGCCGATTCAAATTATCGGCCGCCAGTTCCTTCCCCGCGCGTCCCTTCTGAAGGCGTCGCGTAAATCGCACAAGCTTTAATAATTACGCAAGTTTGCATTTGTAGCGCGGCGGGCAGTCCAAGTTTACTCATTAAATAACAACTTTGCTGCTGTTTACGGGCGGCCGGCACGACTGCGCGACGCGGCCGCACTCATGTTGAACAGCGCCTGACCCTTTCATTTAAACGTTATGGTTTTTTAGCCGCGAATTGGCGCCTTTTTCAAGCAGTGCTGCTGCGCCGGGCTGCGCGCCTCGGCTGTTTGTCCAGGCGGCACTCCCTGGCTGCCCTGGCTGCCCTGGCTGCCCCAGCCTGCCCGCCCGGGCACACCTACCTTCCCGCCGAGGGCCTGCTTACAGTGAACACGAAAAAGGGCTCTTGTTACACAATGGCGGCTGTGTTCCGTACACGTATCCACACTTAGAGGGCCTGTAGACTGACTCCGAGAGTCGTTCTCGTCACTCTGTCTCTCTCGCACCTACACGGGACGCTCCACGAGTGCGAGAGAGACAGGGCGGCGGAAAGGACTCCGCTGGCCGCGCCCCGCCGCGCCCTTGACTGGCGTCGGCCGAAAGGGCGCGCTCGACCGCGGCGGCCCTGTCCTGGCCCCGCAGGCTCGCTCCGACCGCCACTGCCTCTCTCTCGCACCCCGAGGGAGCGCGCGACGAGGGCGAGAGGGACAGAAAGCAGCGCAAGCTAGCAGCCGGCCCGCCCTCGCACAGTGGGCCAGAAGATCGGCGCCGCAGGCGGCCGAAACTCCAGACGCGTAGTCCAGTCCTTGGTACACCATGGCTTGAACCAGGCTAAGTCGTGTACCGAGGGGGCAACCACATTGGATGTTTGGGGACACAAGATTTCTGAAGGCTGAAGATTTCGTCGGTTTTCGAAACCGATATTCGGCCCAAAATTAGCTTGTTTTTGGCCTTTTTGGGGGCAAGATTTCAGATTTCCCAAAGATTTCTAGCGCTAAGGGGACACAAGATTTCTAGAGTGGTTGCCCCCTCGTCGTGTACGTACCCGCCAACACACGCTGAAAACTCACATTTCGCTCTCATCTCAAAGGGATGCCAAAGCAACTTCCCGCCCAGAATGTCATCCTCTTTCCATCTGCGGGGCCGCAGGCCCGAGCCCGTCCAAATCCTCAAAGGGCCAGGAGGACGCGTCCCACGAGTTTTCCGCAACTTTTCCGCGAGTTTTCCGCAACTACCCCGCAAGTTTTCCCCAACATTGTCGTTTTCCCGCGAGTTTTTCACTCTTCGGCAACTTTTCCGCTTTCCGGCGCTGTGCGGCGACGCGGCCACACGCGCGTTTCCGGCTTTCCCCGCCGGAAAAGTCCGGAAAAAGGCGGGGGCTCCTGGCCGGCGGCGGATTTTAAAACAAGCCTGGCGGTGCAAGGCGATGATCAAAGAGCCGTACAGGCCGCGGGGATTATGCGACGCAGCCCCTTTCAACTAATCGGCTTCCGCAGAATTGACTAATTAGCACTGTAGGGCCCGACATGCCGCGGCCCCAGCGTGTGCCCCCAGCGAGAATGGTACGGCGACACGGCGCCGCGGTCGCGCGGCCACGCCACTGCCATCCCCCCCCCCCTCCCCTCTTTTCCCCTTCGCCTTCAAGCCTCACCTGCCGCGGGGGACCTCTAGGGGCGGGCAAAAAGCGTGGTGACGTCAAGCCATCTGATTAGAGATCGTCTTTGTTCTGGAGCAGGCAGGCAGGCGGGCAGGCAGCCAGGGAGGCACCCAGCCGGGCAGCCAGGCAGGCAGCCAGGCAGGCGGGGCCCGGCGAACGTTCCCTTTGGGGGCGGAGGCGGCCTGGCGGAGTGGCGCCGGAGATCAACGGTGGCTCGAGGAAATTCTCTTTCCCCCGTGGCGAGCCGTGCCATGCCGTGCCGTGCCGTGCGTGCCGTGCGGGGTTGTGACCCTTTCTCTCCCTTCGGAAGCGGTATAAAAAAAAGAATTAAAGAGTAGGACCTTTCCTTTGAGGCGGTGGGAAGTTTAAACCAAGCCATCATGCGCAGAATGTCCTCCCTCTCTCAGAGACGTTCTTAAATTTAATCGAACTGAATGCACACTGCGGAAATTGTGGTTTTCACTTGATGACATCATTTTGAGGCGTAATTTCTTCACTAGAATGCCATCAAACCAGTTGGTAACATTGTTTGTCACGCCGATGCTGTAAAGCACAGGAGCTGGAAAGAAAATGTCATCACAAATTGCGGTGCCAGGGTACTTATTTCAAAAAGCTAAAAATGTCATCCACTTAAAAATAATTGCGACAACAGTTTTGCTTACATTGCATACCGCATGTGATTGTGTTATTGTTGCATTTTTGAAAAATTCATTTGGCAGCGAAACGCAGCTTGTGTTGTGCCTCGCACACTGTGCACAGTGTGGTAGGGCGAACGTTCGCGCTAAAGGGAGTAATTAAAAAAAGCAATTATGTCTGCGATAAACAATTTTTGTGGTGATCACATTATTTTTTGACGCGGAAGTAATCGAAGAGTGCAAGCCTAAAAATGGAAGGAAAGGAAATATAAAATCTCCGAACCAGCTACAGCCCTTTTTGGTCATCGGATTAAAATACTCGTTGAAATTTTGTCAAATTGCTGATTACACGAAACAAAAAAATTCCTTGCATCGTTGTGGATCTAAACCTAGAAACTTCACCACTGCTTTAAAAACCACCACTAAAGAAAGCGACGATAAAAACCGAGATGCTGGAAAACGGGGTGGCATTTTTGAGACGAGAGAGAGGGAGAGACAGCCGCACGTTCGAGCAATGTGGCGTAGCCCGCTTCCATCTGTTTCTATCTCTCGGGTCCCCGGCGGGAAGGGCAGGCAGTGGCAGCAGCCAGAGACCCACCCCCGCGCGCAGCAGCCTGCCCTGCCCACCACGCGCCCACCACGCGCCCACCACGCGCCCACCACGCCAAGGCCGCAAATGACACTGCCACGCATACTCAACCACGTTCCGGCGCCCTGACGTCACAAGTGACTGTCCCCGCCCACCCTCTCGCCCTCTCCTTCCCCCTTCTCTCTGTTCCTCTCTCTCTCTGTCTCTCTCCCAATCCCACTCCCATTCCCTCCCACTCCCACTTCCACTTCCTCCCACTCCCACTTCCTCCCACTCCCACTTCCTCCCACTCCCACTTCCTCCCACTCCCACTTCCTCCCACTCCCACTTCCTCCCACTCCCACTTCCTCCCACTCCCACGTCCGCCCACTCCAGCTCCCACTCCCACGTTCTCGCACTCCCACTTCCTCCTACTACCAATCACTTTCACTCACTCTGCGTCGTCTGCTGCCGAACACTGCCTATCGGTCCCACACTGTGACAAACCAGTCCGTCGTGTTCGTAAATGGGGTAAGAAAAAAAAGGCCGAGCGGGGAGAGGGAGTCGAACCTCTGACAGTGCCGACACGACACTGGCAGCGCCACCGCAGCGGGATAGCGATGGAAAAGCTGCAGTAATGGACTGGCGTTGGGCGGGCGGCGCGGCGGCACAGAGGGCGGTGGAAACCGCACCAGCTAAAGCCACAAGGCGGAGCACGGCGGAGCAGTGGGACAAGTTCCACGGCGCGGTTTCAAGTGACCGACGCGACGTCAGCGGCCCGGGGAACCAGCATAGACTGATTCCGAGAGTCGTTTTCGTCGCCCTGTCTCCCTCGCACTCATGGGCCGTCCCGTGCAGGTGCGAGGGAGACGGAGCGACGACAACGACTCTCGGAATCAGTCTGCAGGCCAACAAAAGGGCCGCCGCCGGGACCGCTGGGTCTGAGGCGCCTTGACCTGGGCGGCTGCCATTATAACTAGTCGACGCCGAGCCCACACCATTAAATCAGCGTCTGGGCGACAACAAGAACTGCGAGAGAGAAGATTTCAGACTATTTCAACCCACAAATTCTAGGGGCCTTGTTTCGTCAAAAAAAAAAGAACATTGTTAATGTGGTCGTTCAAAAAGCACCTTAGACAGTCAATTTAACTCGATACCCAAGTCGATTGAATTTGTGATTGTTATTTTTCGGGGCGGGCAGCTGCCGGGATCGGGGTCGTACGAGCGCCATTTGCTAATGAGGACCACAACAAAGGCGCGATCGGGGCGCGGCGGCCGAAATCCAAGCGGTGCTGTCGTCTCTCTCGCACCGCCGCGGCTCGCCGGGCTGGCCGCGCCAGAGCGACAGAGACAGACAGCGCGCGGAGGGCACTGCTCGGCGCCAGCCGCCGCAGCCTGGCACACTGATTCCGAGAGTCGCTCTGTCTCTCTCGCACTCATGGGGCGTGCCGTGTAGGTGCGAGAGAGACAGAGCGACGAAAACGACTCTTGGGATCAGGCTGCAGCGCCGCTTGGCTACGCGTTCCAGAATGCAGCGAGCGGTGTGATTCTAGTTGGGCGTGCAAACGCGCGGGAAATCGGCCCGGAGGAGAAAAAGGGGGGGGGGGTGAAGGAGGCAGGGAGGGGGTGTAGCGTGAAAAAGCGACGCGTGCGCAAAGAAATACAAAAGGGCTAAAGGCAGCCGACAAGCAGATTGATTGCCGCGGTCCAGCCGAGCGATTCAGAAGGCCGCCCTGTCTCTCTCGCACCCTTACGGAGAGCCCCGTGAGTGCGAGAGAGACAGAGCGACGAAACGAGTCTCGCTCGGCGGGCTGCCCCTCGTGGGGCCGCTCCAAGGGCCGATCGCTGGGTCGCTCGCAGGGCCCCTCGAGGGGCCCCTCGGAGGGCGCCCCCGCCCTGTTCGAGTCCATTGTGCAGGCCGGCGGGCCGGCAGGGCTTGAGTGGCCTGGGCCTGCGTCCCCCATTCGGCCGCCTGCGAGGTAGGCAACACGAACAGAGCCGTGCGGTGCAGCGTCAGCGGTTGCCTACCTCGCAGGCGCTCTCTGCAGCGCTCTGGCGGGCCGCCTGCGAGGTAGGCAACACGACCACAGCCGTGCGTCGCAGCCCGGTGCGTTGCCTACTTGCCAGGCGCTCCCCGCTGCGCGCTCAAAACGCGTCTCGGATTTTGGTCGCCGGCCTCAACGGTCCTCTGGCCCACTGTGCGGCGGTGTCGGAAACAGGGTCGTCGGCGAGAGAAAGAGAGATACAGAGAGAGAGAGAGAGAGAGAGAGAGAGGAGAGAGAGAGAGAGAGAGAGAGAGAGAGAGAGAGAGAGAGAGTTGCTGATTTAAGGGCAGGAAGGAGGGGCGAGTACTTTGTCCTTGATGCGGATGACAAATAAGCCCCGGCGCGCCGCGCTTCACGCTTGCGGTGGCGTGGCGTGGAGGCGGGGCCGAGATTGAGGCCCGGCCAGTGCTTCGCAGTGCTGCCGCAGTGTTTACGGAGGCGTTGTCATCATCAATAATGATAAAGAATCACGCGCCAGTTAATTAAGTCGCCCCATTAATTATGCGAGAAAATTCCCAGACACTTATCAGCCCCCCTCCCCCTCCTCCCCTCCACGCTCGGCAAACGTTTTTCTGGTGGAGGATTCATAAATAGGCCAAGCTCCACGACGAGGCTGTCCGCGCTGCGGCCGGGCCTTGGGCCGGGCAGCAGACTGAGCGACGAAGACGACTCCCGGAATCAGTCTGCTGGGCTGACATGCGCCGCGTCCCCTTTGCGGTCTTATCCTCTCGCCGGCTCCGAAATTTTGATCCGTGACGATGGGCCAATGGGTGGACGAGCGGACAGGCAGATGGACGAGCAGACAGACAGACAGACAGACAGACAGACAGACAGACAGGCGGGCTGTCTATTGGCAAGCGAAAGTGAAGGGAGAAAGGGAGGGTGGAATGGTGGAATAGACTCGTCGCCTTTCCTCGTCGGTCGAAACAAAGCCTGCACGTCCTGTCATTTATCCGCGTGCTGCAGCCTGATTCCGAGAGTCGTTTTCGTCGCTCTGTCTCTGTCGCACTCATGCGGCGTTCCGCACAGGTGCGAGAGCGGCAGAGAGACGAAAACGACTCTCGGAATCAGTCTTGCTCGTCGGCAATCCCTCCCCCTGCACGCGTCGTCGCGGCGCGGGCCGGGCGATGCACGTTCGTCCGTCTCTTTCTTTCTCAGGGGCGGTGCCGGGCGGTGCGGCGGGGAGTTGTTTCCTTTTCCTCTCCTTCGTGCGCGTCTCTCGCTTTGCGCCGTACTTATCTGCGGAAATGGAGGGGGCGCCGAGAAGTGGACCGAGGAGGGGGGAGGGGGAGTGGAGGGGGGAAAGGGGTGAAGGAGGGGGGAGGGGGGCTTCCGGGAGGCGGTGGGGAGGAGGAGGACGCATGCGTAACGCGCGGTGAAATTCGGGGGGGGGAGTGGGAGAAAAGCCGTGGCCGCGTGTCCAAAATGGGCGAGAAATAAAGGAATTAAAGGGGAGTTTGTAGGAACACATGAAGAAGAGGGCGGCCGTAATGAGAGGAAGGAGAAGAGTAAGAAGAGGGAGAAGAAGAAGAAGAAGAAGAAGAGAAGAAGAAAAAGAAGAAGAAGAAGAAGAAGAAGAAGAAGAAGAAGAAGAAGAAGAAGAAGAAGAAGAAGAAGAAGAAGAAGAAGAAGAGCAGCAAGGAGGTGGGGGAAAGGTACGAGGTCCGACCGCGCCCTCACACAAATGATGGTCGTCCGTCTTGCCTTATTACCAACACTTGCGCTAATAATGACCTGCCTGCCGGCCTTGTATGTACAACGGGGTGTAGGTGCTTTGGGGCGGGGCGGGGCGGGGCGGGGCGGTGTGCACGGGGCTTAGGCACGCCTCTAGTCCTCGGGATCGGGAGGCAGCGGGGCGCGATCTCACGGCCCTGTGGACGCCGAGACACCGCGATACCAGGAAAGTGTCGGCGTTCTGGGAAAAGTCGTCGTCTTGACCAACTTTGCAGCAAGATTGCTCCCGAAACGAGGCGGGAAATCGCACTTCGTGGAAAAGGCAACGCTGAAGGAAGCATCAAAGAATACTGACTCCTAGTGGGAGGACGAAGAAACCCGGCCTGGGTGGCTCGCAGTGGCCGCCGTCCTGCGCAAGGCGGTGTGCTCGCGATGGCTGGCTGAGAGCAAGCGCCCAGAAATGTACTGGCCCGCGGGGTGCTCTCTCTCTCTCTCTCTCTCTCTCTCTCTCTCTCTCTCTGTCTCTCTCTCTCTCTCTCCTCTCTCATTCATCGCCCTGTCCGACCGGAGTGTTCCGGAACTCAGCCCTGGGGACGCCGTCAAGGCCGTGGGCCGCTAGGTGCGTGGGTAGGTGCATGCGCGTCGTTCCGCTCCGAGGCGGAGTCCTTGGGTCCTCGGCCGAGGTGGAGGGGAAAGAAGACCCTGCGCTCCGCCTCGGAGATCAGGGCGGCCCGAGCGCTCACGGCACTGGTGCCGTGGCCGTGACGCTTGGTCTGCGAGTCCGCAAATTACCGTGCGTGGGTTCGATTCCCCTGGGCTAAGTACCAAAAGATATCGCTTTTTTTTCGTTGCGGGCTGAGTACTCTCTCAGTGCCCGAGGGGAGCCCCTTTCTCTTTACACTTGTTCTCGGATCGGCTGCGTGGCAGGCCGCGAGGCGAAAGTCTGAAAGCGCGGGGGCGATTTGGCGCGCATTACCGCGAGGGGGGGGGGGGGCGGCATACATAGCGCGGAGCTTATGTAGCGTTTGCGCGGTGAGTTAGGCCGGGCCGAGCCGGGGCGCAGCGGAGCGCAGGCATAACTCCAGGACTGAGCCAGCCAATTCCGGCACTGCAAAAGTGCGTGCGGTGTGTGTGTGTGTGTGTGTGTGTGTGTGCAGGGGTGGGGGGTGGCTAGTTGTGGCGAGGTTGAGGTGCTGGTGCCGCTGATGGCGTAGACGGTGCCAGCGCAGTTGGTCTCGCCGAGGATTGGGTCGGACGACGCGCGTGTGTGCCAGGGGCAGCCAGGGGGCCAGCAAAGCACATTCTGTCTCTCTCTCTCAAACCTCATGGCCGACCCACGAGTGCGAGAGAGACGGAGCGACCCTTCGGAGTGGGCCTGGCTGCGCTAGTCGTGCTAGCCGTGCTAGCCGTGCTAGCCGCGCCCTCGATGTGACTCCCATGTCGTCAGTTCGTAAACTCTGCTTTTATCTGGTGGCGCCACACACCGCTGCCTCTGGCATGGCTCTGGCATGGCTCTAGCAGTGCTCTAGCGCGGCCCTGCATGCCTCTGCATCGGGTGCTTGCTGTTGCGCCGTGCCGCGCCGCCCGGCGCGATTGTAGTTCGGCAAACTACCGCCAGCACACTGATTCCGAGAGGCGCTTTCGTCGCTCTGTCTCTCCCGCACTCGTGTCCAGTGTGGGCGCGAGAGAGGCAGGGCGGCGAAGACGACTCTCGGTATCAGTCTGCAGGCAGCGCTAGCACAGCGAACACAGCGCCCGTTAGTGGCCGCACGCCGGCCGCGCCAAGTGGACGCACTACAGTGTCGTGGTTCGCAATACCAGCGATCGTCATGGGGACGACACACTGCCCTGCTCTGCACTCACAGCAAAGTTGACGCCGGACGCACATGCGGTCTCGTCATCTCATTTCGACCTTGCTGCCTTTCACGTGGACGCGCTCGCAAACTGCCATATTCCACGTGCGCAAAGTGGTACATGCTCTCCCACACACACGCACCCACACACCTACACCCACTTTGCGAGCGCACCGCACTAACACACACAAACACACACACACAACACACACACACACACTGGCGTCCGCGGCGGCCAGGTGTCGAAGCCGGTTACTGAAGACAATAACGACCCTCGCGGGACTCATGCCTGGGCTTGCTTGTCTGTTGCAGGTAAATAATGAAGTGGCCGAGGCCGTGCCCTGCGAGTGTGCCCCACACTGCGGGGCCGAGGCCGGGAGGGCTGCTAACAGACCGGTAGTCCGCTGGAAAATACCTGTACCGTGAGTGCCTTCGCAGGACAGCAGCGGCTCGGCTTCGTCCAGTAAGGCGTAGATGACTGCAAGCCAAAAGCAGGGCCTTTATTGGGCACCCTCACGGACTCCAAAATGCACCCAACTACCCCTTCCACTCACGGTGTAGCTACGCCGTTGGTACTTTCAACTGCAGGTCTAAATGCGTTAGTGCAGTGGGCTAGCCCGGCATCGCTGTTGTTGAAGCCACCCGTCTGCCTCTGTTGTTGCTGCTGCTGTTGTTTGCGGTGGCTGGAGCAGGCTGGAGTCGTGAGGCGGCCAGTCGGCTGGCGGCCGGTCTCCGGGCCGTTGCGGTCGCAGCTGCCACACACGGCACGCCACGCCACGCCACGCCACGATGCTGATACAGCGTTAAACAGCGCAACAATTTGCCAGCCATTGAGGAAATGTGGCGCTCTTTTGTTTGGTTCCCTCAAAATTGGGGACGCCACAATAGCGAGCAGCAGTCACGTGGCGCCGCAGCGTAGCAGAGCGCGCCGCAGGTGGCGCCGCGTCCCACACACTGTTCGGCCCATCGCGCTTCTCGTTACGGGGCAGCCAGCACAAATGCGCTTAATGCTTTCGGACGCAACCTACTCCACGGCATGCCATTCTCTGTCTCTCTCTATCTGTCTCTCTCTCTCTCTCTCTCTCTCTCTCCGCCCTCTCCCCCTCCCTCTCCCTGGCCAGAGGGCAGTAATAGCGATATAACGGTGGGGCGTGGCGCGGCGGGTTGCGCCCCAAATTCGGACTGACTCTAATACCTGCTGCTTTTCTGGGTCACACTAATGCCGCGGTTCGGGACGGGGATCGCCCGGAAGAAGTGCCTTCCCCTCTGCAGACTTGTCGCTCTGTCTCTCTCGCACTGGTGGGGCGCCCCGTGTTGGTGCGAGCGAGACAGAGCGGAGAAAACGACTCTCGGAATCAGTCTGCTGCACGTGACGCCGCGCAAAGTGGGACTCCCGCGGCGTGCTCGGGTTCGAGTACCAGCCAAGGCGGAACTGTTTTTCCTCCTTCAACCCTTCCGGAACCGGGTCAGCTGTCGCTTATTAACGTGGTTGCTGTTTCCCAGTGGGCCTGCCCGGGCCTGCCGCTCTCGTCAAAACTAATGGCCGCAGCCACTCGTTTGTTTCACGTACTCGTTCATCTCCCGGCTTTTTATTTGCTTTTTGAAGCCAGTCGCCATTTGTCACTTGTTTGCGTGCGACGGCAGTGTTGCACCCACACAACGCGCGCTGCCTTCCAGCCACACACACACACAAACACACACACACACACACACACACACACAGTCCCTTCCGTTTCGGCCCAACTACCCATATCCGCGCCCCCACAATGCACCCTGCGTGCAGGGAGAAGGGGAGGGGGGCACTGCCAGGCACGGCGAGGCACAGCATGGCGGTACCCTCCAAGCCGGCTCCTTGTTTTGCCGCTTTGGAACACCATGCGCCATTTGCTCGGTGACATAACTAGAATTTCCATCTCCGTGAGCGGCGGAGTTACCCCAGCATGGATAGCTTGCTTGGAGCGTACTTGACTTGGTTGGAGCGTGCTTGGAGTATACTTGGAGAGCGTGCGTTGAGTTTGGAGCGTACTTGGAGCGTACTTGGAGCGTACTTGGAGTGTACTTGGAGTGTACTTGGAGTGTACTAGGAGTGGTAAAGCCTCAGCGTTTTAGAGCTGTCGGCATTGTTACGTTCAAATTAAATTTTCTGAAAAATTACTTAAGGAATCCAAGGGAATTTGCCTGATTAGCACAAGTGGGTGACAAAGGCGCAAGATATACACGCTGGTCAAACTAAGACCCTTCATGGTTTGATATGAATTGAATTTAATTTCAGAAGCCACTGGGTTAGGAATCCCAATGCTATTTTTTCAGTGCGGTGCGCGATCGTGCGAGCGTCCTTGGGGCGTAGGATGCTGCGGGACCGCGATGTGTGTGGCTGGAGCGGGGCCTGGAGCGGGACCTGGAGCGGGACCGGGGCCCTCCATGCATGATTAGAGCATGTCCGAGGGTAACGAGGGATCAGAGGGCTCGCTTGCGTTTGCCCGCAGAGGACGAGGATGAATGAGGCAAAATGAAAACCCGAGCGGGACCGCGGGACCGCACTGAGGATAGAGGAGGATGGGCAGATGGATGGATGGATGGGTGGGTGAACGAAGGGCAGGCCCTGGTGGTGGGGAGTTCACTCTTGTTTTGAGAGTCCTTCCTTTGCGGGGTAATGTAACCAGCCTCACTCACTGTCGACTACTTTCCATCCTACTGCCGGTCGCCTCCCCCCCCCCTCCCCCTCCCCCACCCCGCTGGTCCAATTGCTTTGAGAAGGCAGCGCCGCCTTTCCGCGGGACATTTCCCGAATTCAGAGACGACAAGTACGTAATAAATAGCGAACTTGTGTCGGGCTCGCTCGGGCTGGCTGGCTGCTCGGGCTGGCGGGCGGCGCGGGCTCGCTGCAGCGTCTCGGCGGGGAATTATTTTGCCGTTCCGCGAACAACTGTCGCGCCTCCAGGCTGCAGGCGGAAAGCGCTTTCTGTCTCTCTCGCACTCGTGTGGGACTTGCCACTAGTGTGACAGAGGCTGACAGCGGCGTCCGGAATCACTCTGCTGGAGGCTCCAGGCACGCCCCGGGCTCTACGGGACGCGTCCGTCGCCGGCTCTCCATCTCCGCCCGACATTCACTTTCGTATTGCGATTCGGAACGCGACCCGCGGCGGGTGGCCGACTGCAATCCGAAAGTGAATCTGGAGGGAGCGAGAAGGAATGCTGTTGTTGCTGGAGAAGCGCCCCGGCTGGAAGTGGAGTTTGATGGGCCGGGCTGGCCCAGGCCTGTGCCGCATGTTGCCAGAAGTCCTGGCCTTCGTCACGGGGGAAGCCGTTGTCTGCTGACTCGATTTTCTTTTACTTTTTCCCCCTTGAGAGTTTCTTTCGGATGTGGGTCAATGCGAATGCAATGGCCGGAGGTACCGATTCCTGCGGAAACACAGTGCGATCGTCCGCCCCGCCCTAATTGCAGTCTGGCTCTGTGTGTGTGTGTGTGTGTGTGTGTGTGTGTGTGTGTGTGTGCGCGCGCGCTTGTGCCAGCCCAGAGTAAGTTCGTGCCAGTGTGAGTGGGCGTACGTACGCGAGGGTGGGTGTGCGTGGGCGGGGGTGTATTTGTTTGTCTGGGCACACACGAACAGGCCGAGCCTAGGTCTGTTCTGGTAGATGTCTTCGAATTGAGTACGGTGTGCCCCTCCACTCTCATTCCGTTTTCCTCAAAGGCGTACACGCACACACGCACACACTCCTCTGTGATTCTGCCGCCCGCACCCATTCACTTTTGATACCCCGCTGGCTGTGGCAATCGCGGGAATAAAAGATACAGGGAGCGGTGCGCGCGTTCTTTCCCCCCCACCCTTGCCCCTTCCCCCACCCCTCCGCCTTCCCCCACCTTCTCCCCCCTCCCACCTCCGCGGGCGTATGAGTTTGCCACACGGAGTAGGGGGCTGGAGGTGGAGGCAGCAGAATATGATCCGTTCTTGTGTGGCGCCTTTGCACCGAAATCGGCTGAATGCGGAAGCCAGCCGGAAGGAGGAAAAACCCGGCGGCGGCAGTGTTTGAACTCGTGATCGATCCCTTGAAGGGCTGGCGGTGATTGAGGCGAGGCTAAGGTGGCGGCCAGCCAATTAGAAGCCTCTGTCTCGGCGGGAGAGTAAGTTTTGGCACGATTAACCGGGTTTCGGCGGCAGTGGGACGCGCGGCGAGCTGCGGAAAAAGCCCGGGTTCGACTCCCGGCCTCGGCCGACTTTGGTCATTTGGAGCCGGGCTCCGGTTTGTGCCATCCCCGCATGATAAGGCCGGCCCCGTTTGCTCGCGTGGAAGTGACAGTGATTTACCATGGCGCAAACGCGCCAAGAATTCCGCTGATTTCGTTTCATCGCCGCCACGCCACCGCGCCGCGCGCCCTGGAGGCCGGAAAAGAAACCAACTTTGTTCATTTTGCGTCGCCCTGAGACGCCTTGCTACGCGATTGAAACGGCCGCATCGGCGACACCGCCCATAATTCAGGCAAGTTTGGCGTCCGCTAACTACGCCGCCATTGACGGTCCGCTACAGACGCACCTGCTATCACCCATTTTCCGCCGGAGAGAGAAAGAGCGAGAAAAAAAGTCGGCCTTGTTGATTTTGGCGCGAGGGCCTCGTGTATTGACACGGGCAACAACAGTGTAGCCGCTTGTTTTCCTTGGCCAGCCTGCCGGCCTACCAGAGCCCTGCATGCGGGATGCGGGCGGCTGGCCATCGCGACCCGCACTGGGTTATTCCGAAGAGGGGCCAACACTCCGCTGTAAAAACGAGCAAGCTCTCGATGTCGGGGCTGCAAAATGATTCAATTAGCAGCCCCAGAGGAAGAGAGAGGATGGCACTCGACACGGTCGGAAGAATGACACAATCAGCGCAGCTCGCCTTGCTCGTCGCCCGGAACACACGGGCTCGATTCAATGAGTGCATTAATGAAGGAATATGCATGAAAACGCCCTCAATGAGAGGTTCAGTTGTTGTCGATGAAAGAGAGGGTGACTGAGTAATTGAGAACAACGTGCTAGGCTTATAGGCTGTAAAAATATAAGTAAAAAACCACATCTCTTAAAAATTAACAGAAAAGGGGGAGATTTCGAAAATTCATCTTATGGACCGCGCTTACAAAATGGTACCCACACTAACCTTCTTGATTTTGAGAAGTTTACGCAAACTAGATGAGGGTCTGTCTATACAGAAAACAATGACAAAGAGAATAAAAATCCGGAATTTTCTTTGTAGCTCGGTGCGAACGAACCGACGCAAGGAATTAGGAGCCATTCGGAATGTTAATGCGTGGCGAAACGTACGGGAGCAGTAGGCTGATTCCCAGAGTCGTTTTCGTCGCTCCGTCTCCCTCGCACTCATGGATCGTCCTGTACAGGTGCAAGAGAGACAGAGCGATGAATGCGAACCGTTGGAATCAGTCTACTGAGCCGGCGCTCTCATTGGCAGGCTCGACGCTCCGCGTGTAACACACCACCTGGCTGCCGACAATGGCAGCGCCGGCAGCACAAAGCCTGAGTCACTCCGACGGTCTTTAATCAGATTGGCGCTTTGTGTCTGCAATGCGACTCGCTGCGCACTTTATAGCGCGAAACAGAATTGGCAGCGTTCGATCGAGCGGCGAAATTTCATTAAGGCGTTTCGCCAGAGCAGCAGTGTTAACGAGTGCCCGTCCGTCCAGTCGGCGGAAGGCAGGAAGGCGGGACAAACGGCGCCGTCAGACGAGTTGCTTGTAAACTAGTTTGTTTTACTCCGTAATCAAAGGCAGCCCCGAGCAGTCCCTCGAGTGGCTGCAGCGGCTGCAGCGCTGCAGCGGAAGGGGCCGGAGCTCCCCCAGCGAGCGAAGCGGCCGGAGCCCCCCAGCGAGCGAAGCCAGCCGTCAGTGTAAATGCAATTACGACGGGCATTGGATCCGCGCAGCCACTTAAAGACGTCAGCGCTGTGGTCTGGGGTGGCCTGTGTTGGCCTGGATGGTCTGGGCTGGCCTGGTTTGGCCCCTGTGCTGGCCTGGGCTGGCCTGGGCTGGCCTGGGCTGGCCTGGGTGCCGTGGAAGGGCAAGCTGACCCTCCCTGGAGCCTTCCGCCCGCCTGTCCGTTGTCCTCACACGCCTCGACCTCTCGCGCAAAAATAGCGGCCCAGGGTTTGCCGAGGCTCGCCCCGCACAGCGCAACAGCGGCCTAAATGGACCAACCGGGCCAACCCCGATTGGCACGCCGAGGCCTCGGCCGAGGCCGGCCCTCTGGGCCCACCAGCCCCCACGCACAGGTGAGCGGACAGACCGCTTTGTGAATGCGTTATCAAGGGACCTCGCCCACCCCTGGCCTTGGCCAGACCGGACCGGACGCAATTACTAGAGATGACAAAATTAATTGCCTGCTCCTCAGGAATTTACTAGAAGGGACTGGATCTCGCTAAAATCGATCACTCTTTTAAAGGGTGTCTCTCTGCAGTGGCCGTGCGTTGCTCTGGAACAGCAAACAGCGTGCCACCGCTTGAAGCACCGCGAGAGAGCTCTGTGCGCTGCGCTGTGCCTTTGGTCATCGGTGTTCAAGTGGGCCATGTGAATGTAACGTGGGGTGGCTCGTGTAGTCCACCATGTACTGACAGCCACGTTTTAAAAGCGCCATCCTGTTGCCCCTCCACTAAATCGCTTCTAGGGTCACAATCTTGCAAAAAGACCACGAAAAATTGAAACAGAAAAAACAGCTGGTAGAAAAAGATGAAAACAAATTGAGCCGCTTAGCCACTGGTTGGACTGCGCCCGGCTGCGCCGAGGCTCTGCCGCGGCTGTGTCGTGGCTGTGCCTGGGGGTGGCTTAGAGCGGCAGCCGGGACCCCCCCCGTAAACACATTACCTCATCCCCTTAGCCCGCTTCGGCCGCCTTCGGCCCTTCGGCCGCAGCTACTGTCTGATATCAGGTCGTTCTGGGCGGTGATGATGGAGCACCTGGGACGGCGCTAGGGGTGCTTGCCGCACAAGTACCTCTTGCAGTCCTCTGCCCGGCCACTGCCCGACCTGCCCCCGCCACTTTGGCTGCAAGCAGGCAGCGCGCCATTGCAAATTTAGCGTCTCGCAGATTAGCGTCTTGTTCCGTTGGCACGTTGCTCTCGCAGCATTCGCTGCTTTCCCCGGTTTTGTTGCCGATTAATCCCTCAGCAACTCATCGGCGCTAACTGCTAACAAACGAGCATGCCGTTGCCAAATCCGAGACGCAAACAACGAAAAAGAAAACGGACGGGAAAGCGAAGTCGGCGTCCTGCAAAGCAGGTTTCGATTAACCTCCGCGGCGCCCAGAGCTTTCCTCGTTAATTTTGCCGGAGTGCCTCTCCAGTATTGAAAGGCCCGACGAAAGCATTTTTCGTATCAAACTCGGCGTATCGGGGCAAAGCCGGGGAAGCGGAGCCGTCTGGGGCGGGGAACAGCGCTGCCGAGAGTCACTTGTCTCCAGCGCTATCGCAAATCGTTATCTAAGGAACAAAGGTATCAGTGTAGCGGCGGCTGAATGAAATCGGGGCGTGTGCGACCGGGCCGAGTGGGCCGGGGCTCCGCAGGGGGCTGATGCGAAAAAGTAGGCCCGCGAGTGGGGCCGGGGCGTTGGCCAATTAGTGTGAATAACTCGATTACCTCGGAGACCCTGGGAGCCCCGTGGTTCCATCCCGCCTGCTCCTCCACTCTCCAATCTCCTTGGGCGTCTCGCCGCGTCTCGCAGACCCCTTCTTTCCTTTCATTATGTATTTGAACGGTTCGGGGCCTCCACCGGGCGCACCCTGTGAGACTGTGCTGCGCCCGGAGAACAACGCTTGCGGTACGAAAAAGGGGTGGGGTGTATCCCTACGCCACCGACGTGTGGTGGCCCTGCAGAAACCACGGGGCCAAAGAGAAATGGACATAGGCAAGCCTTGAGAGAACACGAAGGGAATATGCGAACGAAGTAGACAACACACAGCTCATTTCTCGTGGATCGAAAGCGGCAGATTACAATGCAAAAATACTGTTAATTTGAAGTTGCTCTTTCCATCACGGTTAGTATAGGGTTCTTCGGCTGAATTAGGTACAGTGTTGCTTCTTTTAATTGGCTGACTTTTCTGTTCATTATAAGACCATTATAAGACACTGACGTCGCAAAGGAATCAAAATGGTGACGGGTGACAGTAGTGGATCCATACTACTGACGGCGACCGCCGTTTCTTTCCTGACCAACCCTCGCTAAATCAAGTTTTCCGCGTCCCTGTAGACATTGGTGAGCGTGCGTGTGTTATTGTGGAGTGTGTGTGTGTGTGTGTGTGTGTGTGTGTGTGTGTGTGTGTGCGCGCGCGTACAGTTCACACCCCGAAACGCCCGGGGCCGTGTGTCTGCGTTACTAAAAGGAAGCGCGCGACGCTGCTGCTGCAGGCGCTCGTGTGGCTCGGTGCCCGCCCTGCCGCCCTGCCTGCTCCGACCCTACGTTTAACTTTTCTCAGCTGTGCGGCGCCCCGCCAGCCCTGCGCCAGCCCTGCGCCAGCCCTTCACGGCTGCCGCTGCTCCTCCGTGAAGGGCGCGGCGAAACTTGGCTCGCCAACTTTGCACTTACCTGGCTTTTGCCTTCTGTCTGTGTGCACGCCGCACAGCAGCCGCTATCTCGCGTCGCTCGCGTCGCTCGCGTCGCTCCTTGACGCGGTGACGTCACACGCTTTGTCGCGACGACGGCAAAATAATAAAAAGGAGTCTCCCTCCCCGACGTGGCCCGGCGTCCGTCAGGCGGTCCTCGACAACGCGGAGTGACGGGACGCGCGACGCCGCCGTATTATTGCGCTTCAAATCCATTTGTATTCCGTGTCGACAGTTTGTCCTTTTTTTTCAAACCTTTTTTTCGGGGGGGAGTGTTGTTGTCTGGCTGTCAGGCTGACGAGCGGAGGCTGCCAGATCCGTCTGCGAGCGGAAGGTCCTTGTTGACAGTAATGGCCCACCTTTGACATCGCGCTTCTAATTCCTGCAGGCTGGCTCTGGACAGCGCTCCGTCTCTCTTCCACTCATGTAGCTTTCGACAGACTGCGAGAGAGACAAAGGCTGAAGCGCTGTTTGGAATCTCTGTCTCCTGCTTCGCTACTGTGTGCAACTGTGGGCAACCGATGGCTGAAGTTTTCCTGGGAACTGACTGGTATTCCTGGGAAACCCAGGAGATGGATTTACCGTGGAATCAAACCACGATCAGAACCCTTCTGGCTGAATTTAACGGCGTGGAACCAAACACCCGAGTTGGGACGTCGTAATGGCGCGTGCTGAAACTGAAACTACGCGAGGCCTGGAATAACAGAGGAAGGTGTTACGGAAACAATTACCGGTCGGCAGTTAAGACAAAGTCAATGTTGCTTCAGTGTTGTAGTGCAGATTAGGCGGGGTTTGCCGCTACACCGTTTTGTGGGCACGCGGCCACACACAGCCCTACATTCCTTTCCGTGCGGCGATTGGATGGACTAGACGACAAAGTTTGGTGCTTCTGTAGGGTTTTCGTGGTCAAGTCGCTTCGAGTCGCTTTCTTTCAGCTTATTTTGTCGTATATTTCCGTCGTCCTGAAGATAGTCTGCAACGTGCGCCTGCCTGTCGCCGAGGATCTGATACGGAGGGACGACAAATAGGTCTGTTTTGCCCGAAGCTTGGTGCTTGAGCATTGGGAACGTTCGACCTCAAAAAGCGTTTGTCAACTTGCTTGCAACTTAGTCCAATGCCAAATGCTAATGCACGTTAAACTGTGTTCTTTTTGAAATTACTGTGCCTTTTGCAGCCCCCTGGAGCACAGTACGTCTTTCCGCGTGCCACGAGGTGAGGGTTTGCTCTGCGCTCCATTTTGCATCCTCCTTCGCAATCCCCTCCCACATGGTCATACGTGCATGGCTCTGCTAGTTTATGCCAAAAATAGGGTCAGCTTACAAAGTACATTAGTAAATCAGTAGATTTGCCAGGAGCCCCATGTAATCCCTCCCGGTCAGTGACCCTGCGCTTCTTTGCGCCTCCCTTTCCCCTTTTCTAATTTATTGACGCTCCGGGGTCGGCTAGTGGCGGGGTAATGTGTTACCTGAGCAATCAAGCGTGCCCGGCCGGCGTTTCCTGCGAGAAGATCCTCTCCTGGCCCTGGCCAGGTCCGCAGCCTGCCTGGGGGATCAAGTCTCGCGTTTGTTCACTGTGTTTTGGTGTTTTTGTCACTGTTGATGTTGATCAACACATCGCTTTTTTTGGCAGGGGTTGACATTGTTGAAGGTCTTTGCTCACTCTGTTTTCGTTGTTGTTGACGTTGTTTTTGTTGATGGTGCTGATTGCGGGCTGTGGGCGTCATACTCATCCTTTGCCTCTTGTTCCAGGTAAGGGGAGAGGATCAACCTCAGGACGGGATGCTCCTGGTAAGCGTCAATATTTTATGGAGGGCTTCCAAACCCCTGCCCCGGCCTGCAGGGCCCTGCCCAAGAGGAGCTTGTCGCTCCGAGAAGGAAAGGGGCGGCGTAAAATCCGCGCGCAGATGAGGCATACACACTGCAAAAGTAAATTGCGGCCGGCCATGAAAAATAAATCAGGGAGCCTCCTAATATAAAAAGGCGGGGAAAAGTTTGAAAAGAAAATCCACCGTCTCGCAACCAATGTAAATCTGGAGGTGGGACGTCTCACCGAAAGAAATAAAGGATATTTCACCTCTGCTCCGGGTTGTCGGAAGTACTACATCATTCTTCGTTCTTCTTTCGTCGAGGAAAACTAAATTAAAAACCATATTCTCATGTGAAAATGTTGCCTTCGTTATTAAAAGAATTTGTTTTTGGCGATTGTTGGGGTGACTTAGCGCGAATCATGTGCGATCGCGTTTGGCGTGATCTGAGATTATTTCCGGGCGTGCTTTTTCTGAGCTATCCGGCTTAGCCCGGGATTGAAGCTAGATTGCCGCGAGCCTGGGGGCTCCGGACCTGCCCATCAGCGGGGCCCACGGAGGACGCGAACCACATCTCATCTACATTAAATCCAGATTTCGATCCACGTGAACCTGACGCGCTTGAGAAAACTTGTCCCTGTGACCCATTTAATATCAGCGACCTCGATGACATGGAAGGCCTAGCCCAATTAGTATTGAGTGTGCGCCTTTCGGCGCTAGGTGTGCCAAGGTGACCCGTCGTCGTCTCCGAGTGTTCCACGGGGCAGGAGGCTTGAGGAGCCTCACTCGGACACAAAAAGCGGACCCTTTTACGCGCCCTTTACTTCTGGACGGAATTCGCCTCATTTCCGGGCCCCTGTCACTTTCAACCTCCACCCGCCCCGCCCCGCCGTCGCGGACACCGCACCACCGCTCCCTTGTTCGCAGAGGAAAGGAGGAGAAAGTCTCTTTCCATCCGATCTAACGATCTCTGGCACTCCGCCGGCGTGTCAGGTAGAAGTGGTGGCGAGGGAGGGGCGTGGCGGCGAAATCCTCGCTTGTCTCGCCCTTCGCGTGGCTCTCGCAGCCGAGGCTCACGCAATGCCCTCACCACCGCCATAAACACGTTGCTGGCAAAAGGGGGAGCATTATTTTTTCAAATCGCGACAAGTTTTTTTTTTCGGGCGCGTCGCGCGCACTGTTCGCAGCGCGTGTCAACGGTGATGTCCCCGGAGGTGGTAAAAGGGGGGGGGGTCGACCTGGAAGGCGGTCAAAAAGGCGGAAGGGGCCTTGAAAAGAATGAGATTCCGGCGGGTGAATGAAATTTATCTTGAGAGATGCCTGAGACGAGATGAGCGTCACGCCTCGCGTCGTGGCTCGGCTCACGGTTGCCTTCCGGCCAAGAAAAATGTGCCTCACCGGAAGTGGTTTTCAGTCGACTCGTTTGTTATTTTTTGTCGGGTCTCGAAATTCTTAGTCGCTCGATACCTTCATCCATCAGCAGACGAATTGCAGGGTCGTTTTCGTCGCTGTCTCTATCGCACCCCGGCGTTCCCTAGAGGTGCGAGAGACTCTGGGAACGTCTACTGTGCGTTGTCGCATCATCAAAGTGCCTGCACCGGGCGGTTTGCTTGCGGCGGTGTCGCGTCGTTCCTGTTTTCTTCTTTTGCCCCGGGTTTTTCGCACTGCCGTCTGCAACACTTTCGCCGCAATTAGTGTTAGTAGGTGCTGCGCCTGCCGCCGCGTCCCTAAACGACCTCAATCCCTCCGCCTTTGAGGCCTGAGCCGGCGCAGCCTGCGTGTGTCGGGGCGGGGCGAGCCGCACTAACTCTCAGACGCAATCCCCGACCTCTCCGCCCCGCCACGCCCCTCCACGCCCCTCCAGGGTTATGCAGTTTATGTCCGGCAGACGGTGGAAGGCGCTGCACTGTAAAAGCCCGGCTGGCTGTTGTGCGGCCGCCCCTCGCCTCGCTCGCCGTCCATCTATGCACGGCCCATAGAATGGCTCGGGTGTCGTCCTGGACTTGGAGGCCGCCGAGGCCCTCAGGCCGGCGGCCATTACCCACCCCACACTGGCAGTTTTCGTCGCTCTGTCTCTCTCGCACCTCTACGGGACGCCGCATGAGTGCGAGAGAGGCAGAGCGACGAAAACGGCTCTCGGAATCAGTGCTGGCGTGCTGCTTCATTCCGAGGGCGTGGCCAGCGGGCCGGGCGCCACCGCAGACCTTAGAGGCCTCGCGCGTAACGAACTGTCACTCTGTCCGGCTGTACGCGTCGCTCCAGGGCGGCAGGCAGGAAGAAGAAAAACTGCACTGGGTTCGTATTTGAACCTCAATCCTCGAGGTTTGCGGGAGGAAGTAAAACTCCACTCGGCAGGTACTTGGACCACAGTTCTCCAGGTTTGCAAGAGGAAGTAAAATTGCACTCGGCGGGCATTTGAACCCCGGTCGTCGAGGTTTGAAGGAGGATTCAAAACTGCATATTTGAACCTCGGCCCTTCTCCCCGCGGCTGGAGAGTGCTGGGCACGCACTTTGGTCCAAACTTTCCGGCCTTCGGCCCACTTTAATTCCAGGGCCGTCTCGGCATTGGTCGTTCGTCTCGCGGAGATCCGGCCGATAACCCGGCCGGATATATTGTGACAACATTATCTTTAGTGCGACCGCGTCGGCCGCCCGGGTATGAGGCTGTCTGCGTATATTTGATGACGTGCTGGATAAAGAGGGCGGCCCGCCGCGGCCCGGTTCGGGAGGTTAAAGGACTGCGGCGCTGCGGGGCGCACAGTGGGCCAGAAGACCGGTGGAGGCGGACAAAACTCTAGACGCGTTTTGAGCTCCAGAGTCGCTAAATGGCCTGTTATGACAAAGTACGTATTTTGAACGGATGAGCATAGAAAGAAAATACTTCGTCATTTACGAGCCAATATGGGCACCACGTGTTCGCAAGTTGGTTTAGCCCCATTTTTAGTCGGCCCCTCGGTCCACTTGGCGGGAAAGACGACGCGACAATGGCCACCGTCTCTGGAGCGGAAACCCGTTCCTTTCTCTCCGAACGCCAATTCATTGAAAAACTTTAGTTGAATCAAAACGCGAATGCCGTGAGAGTTGTCGCTGCGCACGAATATGATACTTCGCGAGCTTGCCCGATGGAGTTTGGAAATGCGGCAAAAGCGTAACGCAGTAACCGGGGGCTCTTTGCAATTTGCAAACTAGCTGGGGTATGAATGAATGTATGGATGAATGAATGCATGCATGAAAGAATGAAAAAACAAAACAAACAAAAAAAAAACTGAGTGCTGGAGCGCACGGGGCCGCTGCTCTGAAAGTGAGTTCTTGAACCAATGTCAGCCACGGAATTAGCTTTCCAATGCCGTTGCAATTCGGTTTGATAGACCGACAAGACGACCTTCGCAGAGGCAGGCTCTGGTCATGAAGCAATTTTTTCTCCACACAGCCTTCTTCGCACCTGCGTGCCAGACACACTCCTTGCGAGGTTTCTCATTCGTTACTGCGAGGACGTCGACGTCGCAGCGAGAAAGGCTCTCACATATGGCAGGCGAGATAATATTGAACGCCGAATTGAGTTCGTATTTCAATTTAAGAGGGGCCGTTCTACCTACTCGGCGGCGTCCGCCCCACGCGCCCCTCGCCGGGTTCCCCGACGCCACAAAGGGGCTCGATTCGCCTCCCGATAATGGCGAGCTGTGGGGCTGCGGGGGCCTCGGGGCGCTTCGAGGAGCCGCCATGGCCCGGGGGCGCGGCCGGGCTGACCCGCCGCCACCCGCCGCAGAGTCGCGGGGATCCGCCGTCACTTCACTGTCAAATGTGAGGAAGGCACAACAACGGTTTCCGCGGCTGCGCGCTGCGTGAGTTCAATGTGTTGCAAAAAGGCCGACAAAAGGTCTTCCACTTTTCTCAACGTTTTTCATAGATCTGTCCTTACTGCTACTCATGGACTGTCTGTGAGTGCGAGTGAGACAGAAGACGTTACGTGAATTGTAGACGAACCCAAAGAAGAGTTGCGGAGGGTGGTGTGGCCACGCACGCCCCCGGGAGCGTCTCTGCGACTAAAGATTCCGCCCCCACGTTCCAAAATGCGGTCAACTCGGGTCATTATTTAGCAAGGCCCGCAAACTCGGTTACCTCACCGGAACATGCCGCGTTGACAACGCGGTTGACGTGCGTCAGGACGGAGCAGGCAGTGTCCTCCAAGCCTCGGCCACAGCAGAGTCTCTCCGCTGGCGACCTCGGCCACCTAATTGCGTCCTCCACTAAAAACAATGGGGCAGCGGCCGGAATTTGTTTGCACGCGTGTTTCTCGGTGGGTTTCTTCATTTATTAACAGCGTGCTGGCCGGCTTCGCTCAGGGCTTCGTTCCACTCTGTCCCCCCTTCTCTCCCCCCCCTTTCCCTCATTAGGGCGGGAATCTATTAAAAGACACTCGAACGTGAGTAAACTGGCCGCCTCGCCTGACCGATACCTGTCTCCCTCTCAAAGCCCGGCCGAGGCGGGCGGGGCGTGCGAGCGACGAAGATGGAGCCAGCCAATCAGCGATCGTCTCGCCCTGTCCCAAGGGGAGCCGGCGATTGCCAACCTCTGCGCCCCCCACCCCTTGTGTACCTTGTATCCCCCGCCGGCCCCCTGCTTCTTCCTTCCCCTTGAAGCGCCCCTCTCAGCGCCTCACACTCCCTAGCAGGTCTCCACTCTCACTCAAAGTGAGCCCGCCTTGAACGCCCGACAAAGTCGGACAAAGTTCGCCTGCGATTAATTTGACTTCGGGTTTAATCGAGTAAAGAGCAGTGCTCGGCCGCGAACCGACAAATAAGGAGGCATTTTTTTGGCACAATTCTCTTTCTCTCGTTTGTCGTTGCACAGCGGCCACAGGCGGCCAAACCTCTAATCGCGTTTTGAAGCTCCAGAGTCTCTAAACGGGGCTCCGACCGAACCAATGGAGTCCTCATTCGGAGAGCAATCCATTGGTGGGGCCACAGGCACGGGTCGAGTCCCATTATGCATTTTTGGAGCTCAAAACGCGTCTAAAATTTTGGCTATCTCCCCGGCCTTCTGGCCCGCTGTGCGTTGTGGTTGTCTGTGTTGTTGTGGTTTGCGGTGAACAAATATCCACCACTCAAACCATCAACAAATCGTTTAGCTTATCGCCGCGCTGCCTTCCCACACACACATGTTGATTTGTTGCGTGTCGAAATTCGATTCTTCCCTCGAGCACGCTCCTGTTACTTTGTTCCTCATTCTTCAGCGGTCTTCTCGCTCGCCACTCATTTCGGACAGCAGCTGTCAATACTTACGCTCCAGGGACGTTCTGGGCCGAGGGAGCCGCCTGGAGGGGTAGCTTCGGGGAGGTTCGGGGAGGGGGAGGAGGAGGAGGTGGAGGAGGAGGGTGAAGAGGAGGAGGCTGAGGAGGAGGGTGAAGAGGAGGAGGAGGCTGTGGAGGAGGGTGAAGAGGAGGAGGAGGCTGTGGAGGAGGGTGAAGAGGAGGAGGGCGAGGAGGGTGAGGAGGGTGAGGAGGGTGAGGAGGGTGAGGAGGAGAGGTAGAAGAGAGGAAAGGAGCGGCAGTAGCAGCTTCTCGGAAAGAAAGAGGGCGGATGTGATAAATGCCAGACAGGCCTTTTGTTTGGCGGTGCCAATTCGTGCCTTCCCAATTGATACCATTGTTCGAGGGGGAAATTAGTATATTGTGGCGGCCAAGAACCGCCGCGGCGCGCCGGCATGAGGAATGGCCGTATCCATCAATGCTGGCGGCCGGAAATGAATTCATGGCTTTCCTTCCTTTTGCCAGTGTGACGCTGCTGCGCTGTCTGGCGTGGAGGAGCGACGCGCCTGTGCACTAATGCAAACAGCAGTACACTATGAAAAGGCTTGTACACTGCAAAGAAAATTCTGTGCTTTTGTTCAGAAAAATGTGCAGAAGAATTTAGCACGAACGAAAAAAAAGGTCCATTGACTTGTTCCTTGAGAACACATGTAGGCCTAAAAAAATGACAGAAGTTCCACAATTCTGGCCCAACACAGTGGTCCAGAAGACCGGTGGAGACGATAAAAAAAGCTCCATCGTCGCTAAACGGGATTCGAAGCAAACGTGTGACCCCACCAATGGATTCCTGGTCCAGAGAGCAATCCGTTGGTGGGGTCACACGTTCGGTTCAAGTCTCCTTTAGCGTCGCTGAAGCTCAAAACTCGTCTGTCATTTTTACCACCTCCACCTGTCTTCTGGCCCTCTGTGCCCATGCAAATTATTGGCCAGGCGTGTTCCATACTTCTTCCGCACTTCCCAGTGTCATGCATTGAAAAATACCTTTCTTTTAAGGGTTTCATCTGCTGGTGCTGAAAATAGTCGCGAGTGCATTTTTTTCTTGCGGTGACGGGGGTTGAAAGGACAGGGTTGCTGCAGGGTCCCCGGCGTGGCTGCACTGCATCACGTGCGTCCCTTGTCACGCGCTTGTCGCTTTCCGCGTGACGTGTCGCGAACGAGATCAACTTTTATCTCGGCGCTGACAGGTACGGCGGCGCGTGACAAGGAAAGAGATAGTGCCAGCAGAGACTGATTCCGAGAGCCGTTTTTCGTCGCTCTGTCTCTTTCGCAGCCACGGGTCGACCCGGATGGGTGCGAGAGGGACGGAGCGACGCAAACGACTCCCAGTCTGGCGTGACAATCACGCGCGCTTTTATTCGAGTCGGCCGGGACGCGACGGGGCGCCGGACAGGGCGAAATGGGCGCGCCGCGTCCGGCCGTCTTGGGCCTTCGATCGCCAGTGGACCCCTTCTCTGTCTCTGTCGCACCCCTTGGGGGTCAACTCGTGTGTGCGAGAGAGACATCTCCGCTTGACATCAGCCCGCTCGCCGCTACACCCCCCCGGCGAGCAAAGCCCGCGTCGCCACACGGCGCACACTCACGCGGCGAACGACTCGGCTTCTTGTGGAGCCCGATGTGTAGCAGCGGAGGAATAGGAGGTGCTGGGTTTGAACCTCGACGAATACGGTTTTGTGTTTTGTCTGGACCGTCGTAGTACCACCTCCGAACCCAGAAAAATGATTTCTTGAATAATTCTTAAATCAAGTAAAAAAAGATTTCTTTAAAAAAAATTATTTGAACTTTTTGTTTAGCTTTAAATTTTTGCTAAAATTTTGTTTAAATTTAGTTAAACTTTTGTTAAACTTTTGTTTAACTATTGCTTTTTTTGTTTATATCAATATTTGTTTGACCTAAAAAGGATAAGAAAAGGGTACAAAAATCAAGAAACCTTTTTCTTGAGGGCATCAAAGAGACAAGATTGTGCTAACTTTCCGCACTAGAGTGTACCAGGCCGCACCAGGCACCAGCAAGTGCACAGGACCACTTACCCACCCGTTGCCAGCGTCCCTTGAAGTCCGTCCACCCTTTCAAACTTGGCGCGCCCCGCTGACAGACAAGGCCAGGCCCGTGGCGGGACGGCCCGAAATGAGACAATTCGGGCTGCGTGCGCATTTCGTATTCAGTGAAGTCGCCCTCGTTTAAACGGACGTTCGCGGTGAGAAAGGCGGAAAAAAGAGGGGTTGGCGGGGGAGGAGGGGTGCGATGCAAACTTAGGGATTCGTCCACTTATTACGGAACGTTTTTCATGGCTTTGTCCTTGTTGCTCCTCACGGGCTGGCAGTGAGCGCGAGAGAGACGGAAGACGCTACGATTTTGTGGAGGAACCCTTATCTGCGAGGTGTGACTTCCGAATAAAAGACTCCAATTCTTTTCTATGCGGCCACAAAAGTGCGCCATTTAACACCGGCAGTCGAGCCTCTGGGCGTCAGTTTGCGCGCCAGCCGCCAGGGGCGGCCCGGGGGTCGCGCAGGGGGGGGGGGGGGGGGGGGGTCGAGGGTCGACTCCAAACCGTACCACGCCGTAAAATCGATGACAAATTGCCGCCATTTTCGCACCTGCGACTAGTGGCATCTGCCCAGGGGGTCGGCCGGGCCTTGGCCCTGCTCCTCGCACATTCCGTAGGTGAAGTGCGAGGGGGTAGAAAGAGACACGGCACTCTCAAAGGACCGGACTGGCACGCCTGGCTAGCCCAGCCGGACTGACTCCGAGAGTCGTCGCTCTGTCTCTCTCGCACTCATGGGGCGTGCCGTGTAGGTGCGAGAGAGACAGAGCGACGACTCTGCAGCGCAGTGAAGGCGAGCACAAGTCGCCGGCCGGGCCTTCCTTGCCCTTCGCACTGCCACGCCACTGCCACGGCACTGCGCATGCCGACACGGCCGTAATTTGGCCGGGCCCCAATTAGGCCGGGAATGTGGGACCCGCGAAGTGCTGGCGGGGCGGGGCGGGGCGGGGCGGGGCGGGGCGGGGCGTGCAGCGAAAGCTGCTTGACAAGCCGAGCACGCCCCGGCGTTCCGACCCGCACGCTCTTCGGCAATAACGCCCCTCACACACTGGCCCGGACCGGACCGAATATGAGCTGCCAGCCCGCGCGGCTGGTACTCGAACCCGGGACCATTGTCATCGGGAAGCAGCGCGGCGAGTCGTTGCCGGAGACCGTCGGCACTTCGGGGCGGTACTTTGAGAGGCACGTCGGCCGGGGGAGCGCTCCCACGTGGTCAAGTACCTTGTGACGACAACGCAGCACGTTTGCAAGAGGATGCGCCTGTGCTCACGCGCGAAAGCTGCAAGCAGACTGATTTCGAGAGTCGTCTTCATCGCTCTATCTTCCTCGCACCTGTAGGGACGCCCCGTGTCTGCGAGGGAGTCCCTCGGAACCGAACTTGCGGAGGGCAGGGACGGCGCCCGGCTCCAGGGTATTGCAGCAGGGCCTTTGCGGCCAGGTAGCGGAACGGCCTGCACCTCGCCTGCAGACTGAGAGTCGTTTTCGTCGCTCTGTCTCTCTCGCGCTCGTGGGGCGTCCCGTGTAGGTGCGAGAGAGGCAGAGCGAGACTCTCGGAATCAGCCTGCTGGTGCCCGGCGGGCCGGCGGGGTGGACTGCCGCCACTGCCGGACGCACAGTGGGCCAGAAGGCCGGTGGAGGCGGACAAAACTCTAGGCACGTTTTGAGCTCCAGAGTCGCTAAATGGGACTCGAAGCGAACGTGTGACCCCACTAATGGATTGCTCTTCGAACGAGGAATCCATTGGTGGGGTCACACGTTCGGTTCGAGTACCATTTAGCGACTCTGGAGCTCAAAACGCGTCTAGAGTTTTGGCCGCCTCCACCGGTCTTCTGGCCCACTGTGGGACGGGCGGGCTGCTTACTCAGTCAGCACAAAGCAAACGAGGCCGGCAGCAGCCAGACTGCGAGGTGGACGAGCGGGATGTGAGTACGCCCCGCCGTGCCCCACACTGTGGTGGGGTCCTTGGGGAGGCGTGGGACCCACCCCTGTTTCGCCTCCCTGTCATCCTGCATCCTACACCCTCAAAAAATGGTTTCTTGATTTTTGATTTTCTTGGTTTTTGTAAGAAACATAATCTTGACACAAGAAAATTTTCTTTATTCCAGAAAAAAAATGGATTAAGAAAAATTTTCTTGCAAAAATTAAGAAAAGTTAAATTTTTCTTGATCCAAGAAGTCATTTTTTTGGGTGTGCACTGTTTCGTCTCGTGCACTCTGTAAACCTTAGAAACTATTTAAAGGCTTACAGAGGTACGTAACTTGCATAAATAAAGTATTTTGATCATACATACGCTTACAAAGATAATACTGGTAACTTTTTCTTCGTGAAGGCAGGGGTGATATAGCAAAAGAAACTGCCTTGGTCTCGGTTTTTTCGTTGTTCTACAAGGGGAATTCGGTTGTACAGTGTAGGTGGTGCGTCTGGTGGTCCCGCCAGGGGGTGGCGTGGGGTGCAGAAAAGGGTCGGTGGCGCTGCATGCGGCTGGCAGAGGGCCGACGCCCCCCCCCCCTTTCAGCGACCCCTTTGCAGCCACCCCGCAAACTAAGCTGTGCAGATACCCACCACTTCAAGCATAATAACTTGGGAGCCGGCACCACCACTGCAAATTCAAAAGGGGTCTTTGTATTTATTTTTTTTTGTCCAGGTGAAATGTAAGGTATTACGAGTGCCTGACGCTCGCTGACGCTCCAAAGTTCTGTTGCTGCGAAAAAACGAAATCCGGAATTTTCAATCGAAAGTGGAGAAAATGGAGCTTAATCTGTGTTTCAATCATTTAAAATGCGCCCCTTTCAATCATTGGGCCTTGTCCGCCTGTCCGAAAAAGATTTTATGCAAATGCTTGAAAACCGTGCTTTTGTTAAATTGCTACGAACCGTGCTCGCAGCAGCAGCTCGCGTTTCGTCGGCTGTTTCTCCGTCCCTTTGATTCGAGGCCCGGCTCTCTCTCTTTCTCTCTCTCTCTCTCTCTCTGCCACCTTTCGCCCTCAGCCCGGTCCACTCGGCTCTCTTCTTACTTATTCTCGAATTCCCTTGAATGGGCCGACAGCGGGCCGACACCCCCCCCCCCTTTCCCCCCTCCCCTTTCCCCGCCCTGGTTCCCCGGATCCCCCGGTCCGGCCTCATCCTTACACATTTCCACTTGAGACCGTCGTAAAACAAAATCCGGCTGTAGCGAAATTAGAGCAAGGCCCGGGCTGGATGCGGCATGCTGCGCTTCACCCCCCCCTCCCTGCGCAATCCCCGAGCATCCCCGGGGGCCGCCAATGCGTACGGCAGGCGGCGAGACACCCAGGCCGGCCGGGCCCTGAGCCCCGGCAACTTTCGTAGTAAAAGCAAAAGCGGTGCCGGAGAGGAGGGGGGGGGGAGGGGGACTTTGGAAAGAAGGGGGAGGCGGTCCTAGCCGGTCCAAGGCCCTTGCAAGGGCAGAGGGACGGCCCGCCCGACCCGCCCTTCTGTCCGGGCCAAACTCCCGGCCGGCCCGAGCGAGGTCTAGACCGAGGGCCCGGCCCGCACCGTGCACACATTGTCACCTACTCCTTCCCCTCCCCTCCCGGGCGCACCCCCTTCCCCTCGGTCCCGGCCGAGGACGTAGATTAGGGAAGTGACTCGCCGTGAAGTGCGTTGTTGGTGCAGTGCCGAGATTATGCGCGCCTGCAGCGGCACGGGGTGCTTGTCGAGCTTGTCGAGCTTGGCGCCGTTGTCCGATGGAGGGGCGTCGTCCTCAAAGCCATTCGCTCGGCCCTGCCCCGGCGGCAGCCTCGGCCACACAGTGGGCCAGAAGACCGGCGGAGGCGGACAAAACTCTAGAGGCGTTTTGAGCTCCAGAGTCGCTAAGCGACTGGAACCAAACGTGCGACCCCATCAATGGATTCCTCGTTCGGAGAGCAATCCATTGGTGGGGTCACACGTTCGGTTCGAGGCCTGATTCGCGACTCTGGAGCTCAAAACGCGTCTAGAGTTTTGTCCGCCTCCACCGGTCTTCTGGCCCACTGTGGGCCACCACAGCCTTGGCGCCTTGGTCCCGCACAGCAGGCCTTGTCTTAAATAAGACTGGATGCGGCCCTGCCCGAGAAAGGCCGGCCTCTTGCTAACTACTCCCCGTTTCACCGCAGTGCCCTCCCTCCACCCCCCCCCTCCCCCCTCCCCTCCCCCTCCCCTCCCCCCGAAACTCGATCTTCATCCAAACCGCCCCCGCAGCCGCAGAGTAAACTTTACGTTTGGTTTCGGTGCAGGCGCCGCCGTTGTTTAGAGCACAACAAGACAGTTTTCTGCCGCTGCTGTTGCCGTAGTCTGTTTTTTGTTTGTAACCTAAAAAAATAATTAAAGGCGTGTGGAGATAAAGGCTCGTTGGGGAGGCTTTAACGGTTTTCGGTGCTAAACTGACGTGAGTCAGTCGGCAGCTTTTTTCTTCTTGGCTCTGCTTTGTTTCACCTTCCACCTGCTTCCTTGTTTTCCTTTTCTTCCCTGATCACCGAGAGGGCAAATGTGGAGGATGAGGTGTTTGTGAACAGTTAAAACGTGCCACCTCAGCTGTGTCTTCACCCTGCACAGTTGAACCAGTCTCCTGCAGATGAATGGATTCCTGGGAATCTCAGAAGATCTCTTTCCTCCGAATGAATCCAAAGTCCTGAGAATCCAAGGAGATGGGTTAATTGTAAGCATGATCCAATGGCATAACCGCGTCGCGTGTCAGCTCCTGCAAAAAAAATAATTATACATTGGTATTGGTTGGGTTCAAGCGCCGCTATGGCTCTTGTTGTTGTTGTTGTTGTTGTTGTTGTTGTTGTCGCTGTGCTTTATGCTCGCTGCGTGCAGTGCGGTGCCGACGAGATGCATGGCGCAGTTATCTTGCACTGCAAATGAATTTAGTTGATATTTTGCAGATCAATCACGCGTAATGGCACCATTACAGAGGGCGACAAGGGTCACCAGCGTCCGGCCGCACTGTGTGTGTGTGGTGTGTGTGTGTGTGTGTGTGTGTGTGTGTGTGAAGGCACAGCATCCAGGGTCCAGCCAGGGTCGTCCAGGCTGGCCTAGGACAAAATGGGGAGCGGGGCAGTCAGGGGTGAAGAGTGGCGTGCTGTGGCGCGCGTCCCATTTACCATTGTCCTCTGCATTTTCAGAGGGAGAGGGGGGGGGGGTGCCCGGCTCTAACGCATTAACCCGAAAACCGACATTCTGAGTCCCGGGCCGGGCAGTGGCCCCGGGGCTTGCCGCCCCCTGTTGTCATATCAGTCACCAAAAGCGAGTTCGAAAGAAGGCGCGTCCTGCGTGTTGGCGCGCCAGGCGAGGGCGGCCGGGACAAGGGCCGGGCGGGGCTAGGTGGCTGGATCACCTTGTTCGCCGCGTCGGCCGCCACAAAGGCGCAATAACCGGTGGGTTTAGCCCGCCATAACGTAACGCTTGAATGAATAATGCATCGGGCTGGCGTCGCGGCACGGCACGGCCGGCACGGCATGGCCCTACCCTACCCAGCGGCTCGCCTCGACTTAGCGCCCTGGTGGATCGGTCGGACGGGATCCGGACGCCAACCGTGGCGTCCAGGTGGCGTCCAAAATGTTTCAAATAGGACCGTTTGTGGACTGCGTCCTGCGAGGTCCACCGGCGTCCAATTATCGTCCAGTACGTCCGCGCAAGGTCCATAAAGGGTCCACAAAGGGTCCATGTGGGTCCTTGGGGCTGGGGGGTCCGTGGGGCGTCCGTGCTAGGTCCGTTGGGGTCAGTGTGGCGTCCATACTGCGTCCGTTGGGTCCCGTAGGGCGTCCGTACTGCGTCCGTACTGCATCCGTTGGGATCCGTGGGGCGTCCGTACTGCGTCCGTTGGGATCCCTGGGGCGTCCGTACTGCGTCCGTTGGGACCCGTGGGGCGTCCGCGATGCGTCCGTTAGGGTCCGCACGGCGGTATCTAACTGGGGCCCAAAGGGGTCTTATAGGCGCTTATGGACGCTAACGGACGCACTTCGGATTTTGGGTGTGTGGACCCATAAGGACGCACTTAGGACCCTGGTTGGACCACTCGTTGGAAAGGTCTCACCAAGACCTGTTCGAATCTGCAATAAAAAAAAAATTTTTGGTCACCCCCCTTTTTTTAAGATACTGATTTTTTTAAATCTATTTTGAAAAAAAAGGGGTGACCAACAATTTTTTTTTATTGCAGATTCGAACGGGTCTTGGTGAGACCTTTCCAACGAGTGGTCGCAACCAGGGTCCTAAGTGCGTCCTTATGGGGCCACGCATCCAAAATCCGAAGTGCGTCCGTTAGCGTCCATAAGCGCCTATAAGAGCCCTTTTCGCCCCAGTTACATAACGCCGTGCGGACCATAACGGACGCATCACGGACGCCCCCCGGGTCCCAACGGACGCAGTACGGACGCCCCAGTGATCCAACGGACGCGGTACGGACGCCCCCGGATCCCAACAGACGCAGTACGGACGCAGACGGACGCCCCACGGACCCAAAAGGACGTAGTATGGACGCCACACTGACCCCCAACGGACCTAGCACGGACGTACCAGGGACTCTAAGGCAAAACTCAAGCGGCGTCGCACTTCGGACCACTAGCGGACCTTTGGGGCGGACTGGACGGACGCACTGCGGACATATCCTGGACTTCCATTTTTGACCGGCTTCGGACCCAAACGGACTTACCAGGGACTCTCAGGCAAAACTCTCGCGGCGTCTCCCGCCGGACCACTGGCGGACCCCTGGTGACCATTCACGGACTTCAAGGACGTATTGCGGACTTCGTAAATTTTTCTATGAAGTTTGGCGGACGGCAGGTGACCCAATGCGGACGCTTGACAGACGCTGTTTTCTGTGCGTGGACCAAGCAGACGCAGAGTGGACCAACTTCGGACTCGAGTGGACTCCGAAAGGACGCTTGGGACCCTTATCGGACGACGTGAGACCGTGGACGCGCCGGGACGGCGAATGGACTGAAGGCCCCGGACGTCGCAGACTACAGCAGGACTGACTGTGGACCAGGAAGGACGCACTGGACTCAGTTCGGACTAGTTATGGACCCCCCCGGACCTCACGGACGGCAAGCAGACGCCATCTTTGCGTCCAGATCGGGTCCGAACGATCCACCAGGGCGGTCCCCTCAGCGCTCTCTCTCTCTCTCTCTCTCTCTCTCTCTCTTCCTCTCCGCACGTCTTCGTGGCTCCCCCTCTTCCGCCCTTTGATCCCGCCTCCCGATCCGCAGCCAGTCCGTCTAGATCCCCTCGCTGGTGCGCTCCTGCTCCGAGAAAAGGATTCCAACCGTGCAGGGCGTCCCCGCCAGTTAGGCCCTCCAGTCCCGCCCGCGAGACCAGCAGCCGGCACACTGACTCCGTCGCTCTGTCTCTCTCGCACTCATGGGGCGTGCTGTGCAGGTGCGAGAGAGACAGTGCGACGACTCCAGCCTGCAGGCGGGCCGAAGCGGGCCAAGGCGACGGCCATCCCCGTCCATAATGTTGTCCAGTCCGCTTCGCGGCCCCTTGCTACCCTTCCGGGCACGCCACTGCCTGCAGCGGGCTCGCTCTGTCTCTCTCGCACGCCTCGGGCCGCCCCACGAGTGCGAGAGAGACAGAGCTGCGCGTTCCGAGTCGGCCTGCTGGTGCCGACCTAAAATTATTCATGGAATATTAACGAGGTTTTGGCGCTGGACGGCCGTCTCTTTGTCGCCGCGCTGCCCTGCAGCACGCGTGCAAAAGGAACGAAAGCACTGCCGAATGTCTGTCTGTCTGTCTGTCTGTCTGTCTGTCTGTCTGTCTGTCTGTCTGTCTGTCTGTCTGTCTGTCTGTCTGTCGGTCAGTCAGTCAGTCAGTCATAGGGTTTTAAAGCGTTCGTTTGTCCGCCTCCACCGGTCTTCTGGCCCACTGTGCGCCGCCTGTTGCGCCCGCTGCCTCGGCGAGGTCACGTTGCAGTGGCGGAGTCGGCGGAGTGCTGCCTCAAGTGCCCCATCAAAAAGTCGGGCTGATTCGCCTTCATCGAGAGCGCTTTCGAGTCGCGGACGTGGAACGCGTGGAACTCGTGGAGCGGGGCGAGACGGTGGGTCGGCAGCCCGACCCACTCACACCGAACGCCACTGACAGGTACAGCAGACGGATTCCGAGAGTCCTGCCTCTCTCGCACCTATACGGGACGCTCCATGAGTGCGAGGGAGACAGAGCGACGAAAGCGACTCTCGGAATCAGTCTGTTGGGAGTGGTGGGTGCAGCTTGGCGACGGGTTAGGGGGCTGCTATGTACACACACCGTGGCACTATGCAGTTTGGCCCCTGCCGGCGCCCAGCCCGTCATCCTGACCCGAGTGCCTGGCCCCACCCTGGACACACCGACGCAGTCCACACCACTCCGCACACACACAACTCACTGCTCACACGGACTCACACACAGACAGACGCACTCACACACACGCACACAGCTACCGAGTGCTGCGCTCTGCTGAACCGTAATCATTGCTGACAGGTAGTCTTTTTTTTTGCGCTCTCACTCCTGCCTGCCTATGCCCCCCTCTTCCTCATCCCCCCCTCACACCCACACACCCACACAGACACGCGAGTGCGCACACACGCGTACATCGTCCGAGGCCGCGAGATAACTCGTTTCCTCGTTGTTTTTGTGAAACAAATGATCGCAGTTTTGTGTATGTGTATGTGTCCAAACCGAGTTGTCGTCCCCTGGCCGCTGTGCTTAGTCTGTGTTCGGGTCGGGAGCACCGTTGAGGGTGTCTCTGTGGCTGTCCCTGCCTCTTTAGTCTCAGCTGCCCTTTTTTAACTGCAGAAGTTGGCACCGCCGACAAATTAAACGATAAAACGAAACAGAACTGCGTTATCCGATATACGCGCAGCCAGCCTTGCAGGAACTTCCACAACACGGCATCAAGGAAAGGTTTTATTCTCCGCAACTTTTCCTGTTTGCTCCCAAAATGGACTTACCCGCGCACTGCAGGGTATCTGGGTCATGAGTGTCTGTTTGGTTTAGAAGTGATCCAAGGGCAGAATGGGGTGGGGGAAGTTTTGCAAAGTAAACCGACGCTTTATCACCCAGCCAACACTTTCCAAATCGCTTCGCGCCGCACATGCACGCATATCTCCAACACACACACATACAGTCACACACAAACACATACACAGTCACACACACATACACCACACACAGTCAGTCTCTCTGTCTCACACACACACATTACATCCAAAAGAGAGAAGGGAAAAGAACAGAGGAGAGAGAGAGAGGAGAGAGAAAAGGGGGAGGAGAGAGAGAGAGAGAGAGAGAGAGACGCACACAGGTGCAATTACGCGCATACTGAATCGGGGGCGGTCATTGTCCGGTGGCGTAGCGTCATCCCCCGCGTGTTAGTCAATTGAAACGGATCGCGCCACTGCCAAACGCGGTGCAGGTTCGAGCTCCTCGTTTTCGAGCAGGGCTGCACCCGGTTTAAAAGTTTTCTGGTATTACCAAGAAGCGCATGGTAAAGACACATGCGATTTGCAGAGAGTTCCTGGGAATACCAGGAAAAATTGTGTGTGTGTGTGAAAAGTTGCGAAGTTGCCCATTTTTTTTCGGGTTGGGTCACGTGGTTTGTGCTTACCCCCTCGCTTTGCACTGATGGCTCACCTACCAGTGCCGTGGTGCTGACCCTGACCCATATTCCCCGTTTCCTAGTGCGGGAGTCTGGCGGCGACATCGACTCCAGCGCCAATAAAAAGGCTGTTTTGCCAGCTATTTTGCAGCCCCAATGGCCACAATCTGCAGTTTCAACTCTGTCAAACGACCGTCACGGTATGGAATGGCTCTACGCAGCGTCCACGCCATCGGCCCATCGGCCGAATGGGCTCTGCTTAAACGAGCCGGGTGGTTTGGCTCATCGCAACGGGCGTGGCCGCCAGGCCGTCAGGCCGCCGGGCCCGCCAATAACTGCAATTTATTTCGGATGGGCTCCTTTCAAAAGCAAAACCAACAACACTTTAGTAGACAGTATACCGCACGGGCCAATATTCTTGGTAGATAAAATTGGCGACATTCCGCGAGGGAGTGGCGGGGGGAGGCGTTGCCTTGGCGTCGCCCGCCACACTGGGGACCCGGCACTAAAGCGCCTCTGCAGACTGAGAGTCGTTTACGTCGCGCTGTCTCTCTCGCGCTCAGACGGCACGCCCCATGAGTGCGAGAGAGACGGAGTGACCGAAACGACTCTCGGAATCAGTCTGCTGATGTCAATCTGTTTTATATTATTTCCGTGCCAGAAGCCGGCCGCGCTGCGCCGCGCCGCGCCGGCCCTCCATGCCAAAACTTTGGCCGTATCTCGAAAACACGGCTTCTATCTGGCCGGCAGTGTAGTGGGGCCTTCCGTGCGACGCACTGCGCCTGGCTGCGGACCGTACCTGCCTGGAACATCACTGCCAAAAACTCCGCAGTTTGGCACGGAAAACGTAAAAAAAAGGGCATGGGAAAAGTGCGGCACGGTAAAAACGGAACCTGGTTTTCCCAGGAAGCCAATGGTGAAGGCATAGGCGATTTCCAGGAAGTTCCTGGGAAAACCAGGAACCGTTATTACCGTGGGATCTTCCTTACTGGTTCCGTACTTTTCCGTTAATTTTTTCTACCAGGGTGCTTACCAGCGACGCGAAGGCATGCCGAGCTGCAGGACTAGAGGGGCGGAGTCTGGGTCGCGGGGCGTGGCCGTGTGTAACCGTTACCCCTGACGCGTCCCCCGACCCGGCGGCGGTATCTCGGCAGCCAAATGAGAGGTAATCGGCCGGGTAAGGCGGGGTAACGCGGGGCAATACGACCGGGGTAGGGCGGGGCCAGGCGGGGCGATGGCACCACGCTGTAAGAAAACCGCAGCAGCGGGGGTACTTGAACCCGCTACCCGCTGGCGATGGGTTGGTTGGTCTGAGCCGCCTCGTGGAACCACTCAATACCGGCGGGCCTCCGGGCCGTCGGGGTGCTTCTTGTGCTCCGTGGCGCGTTGGCCGTGCGGCTGCGGACCCTATCCGATGAACACCGACAAACGTGCGGTTAGGCACGGTCCGGCGGCCAGCCCCGCCAGCCCGGCCATGCCGTTGCCACAGGGCGGCCAGTAGAGACTGATTCCGAGAGTCGTTTTCGTCGCTCTGTCTCTGTCGCACCCAAACGGGACGCTCCATGAGTGCGAGAGAGACAGACTGGCGAGGCAGGAAGCTCCGCAGCGACGCCGCTCGGGGTTTGTGACCCGCGACAGCGGCGGACGGATGCCCGGTTTACGTCCAGGACCGACCGGGCGGCCGGAGCCGGAGGCGGAGAGACGGAGGCAGGGCCCCGGCGGGGAGGCGACTCGACGGGGCCAAATCACTCAATCCAGGATGGCGGGGGCGGTGCACTGCTTTTGTCAGCCACGTCCTGTTCCGGCGCCCTTTGTGCGCACTGCTTTCTTCCTGGACTGTACTCGCACTATAGTGGCAGTTCATGTAGAACGTGCGTCTACCCTCCCTCTCTCTCTCTCTCTCCACTCTTTTTCTCTGCCCCGCTCTCTTTTCCGCCTCTTTTTCTCTCTATCCCTCTGTCTCTCTCTCTGTCTCTCTCTCTCTCTCTCTCTCTCTCTCTCTCTCTCTCTCTCTCTCTCTGTGTGTGTGTGTGTGTGTGTGTGTGTGACCCGCGGACAGGAACCGAGTGGTTGATAAGGCGGCGGTGCAATGCATGCCGACTGGTCGTGGCTCGCCGCGGCCAGACCGGTCGGTCCGATCCACTTCTTTTTCTTTCCCTGCGGCACACAATGTGATCCGGACCGGCGCTCCAAATCGTTGACGTGGCAAACGCACGCGCGGCCACTGCGCCATGCCGAGTCCTGTCGCTCCCGAGAGTCGTTTTCGTCGCTCTGTCTCTGTCGCACCCAACGGACGCTCCATGAGTGCGAGAGAGACAGCGCGACGGAGGACTCTCGGAATCAGTCTGCTGATGCGGTCAGCGAGGCGAGGGGAGCGAACACCGCGCGGACTAATCGCGTCTCGCTCCTCTTCTTTTCTTTTTTTAAAGCTTTTGGCGGTGGCAGTGTACCAGCGAGACGCCATGGCCTATATCCGACCCCGGCCAGCAGACTGATTCCGAGAGTCTATTTCGTCGCTCTGTCTCTCTCGCACCTACACGGCACGCCCCATGAGTGCGAGAGAGGCAGCGTGATGAGAACGCCTCTCGGAATCGGTCCACGGGGGCGGCCAGGGGCGGCCAGGGGTGCCGTGCACTGACTGCAGGAACAAAAGCCATTGTTCCGCCCTATCTTTGTGCCTTTTGCCTTGAGTATATTTCGCGCCGGACAAAAAGCGAAGCGAGGCGAAGCGAAGCCGTCCCGGTGGACATCGCCGCGCCGCGGTGTCGCGGTGCCGCCGCGATAGTCTCGCGGAGGGAAGCAGCGCGCGCTCCGAAAACAGTCAATTAGGCCGCGCTTCGCACGCAGCCCGCGGGGAACGGTGCAGTCGCGCAAAGCGCGCCAAGCGGCCATCCTCGTAGCCGTCACGGGTACTTCGGTAAAAGCAATATCATCAACAACAAAAACTCTGCACACGGTAAAAACGGAACCTTCCCAGGGAGCCAATGGTGAAGGTATAGGCGATTTCCAGGGAGTTCCTGGGAAAACCAGGAACCGTTTTTACGGTGTGAGAATAACGAGGTCGACCGACCGACTGAGGTGGTAGACGGTGACGGCCGAACCAAGCCGACCCAGTGGCGTGCTTGTCACACCGCCGAGACGCTGGCCTTTGCGTTGAGCGAAAGGTGTGGCGGTGTGTAAAGTTGGGAAGGGGCTTTCCGGCGTGGAAAAAGGAAAGGGGGAGGGGGGACCAACTTTATACGCGGGGAACTAACACTGACGCCTTTTGTTGGCGGTCCAGGGTTGGGTGCGCTTGTGGGGGAGGACGGGGGCACCCTCGGTCTAATGGAGGTTGCAGGTTCACTGCCAACGCCGCGACACATCATGCCGATACCTCAATGATCTTGGCACTAATACGAGACCCGATACGGGCGGGTGGGGAGGAAAGGGGGACGGGGGAGGTGGGGGGGGGGGGGGGCGCAGAGAAAGGGGAGTCGATGAAACTGACGGAACAGATTTTACGCGCTTTCATGATCGCCCCGGTGACGGGAAAAAGAAGGGGGTGGGGGAGTTGTATTTCGTGTGTGTGTGTGTGTGCGCGTGTGTGTGTCCAAAAAGGGGGTGGGGGATGAAAGGGAGAGTTGACGCCTCCACTGTCGAACAGGTCGCCTGCGAGGTAGGCAACACGCACACAGCCCTGCGTCGCAGCCCGGGCCATTGCCTACGTGCCGGGCGCTCTCCGCTGATGCCGAAGAGTCGCTCTTTCGTCGCTCTGTCTCTCTCGCACTCATGCGGCGTCCCCTATAGGTGCGAGAGAGACAGAGCGACGAAAGCAAGTCTCGGGTCGTTCTGCAGCCAAGACACGGCGGCACGGCGGCCGCGTGCGTTCAAGAGCGTCCGGGCAGTCGCAGGCAGCGCAGCCAAGCGGCACAAACAGACGCATGATCAACGTGATCCATTTTGGCTCAGCGTGTTAGATGGTAATGACGTATGGTAATGCGATGTCGCTGCAGGGCGGGGCGATGCGGGGCGGGGCGGGGCGGGGCGAGGCGGGGCGGGGTGGGGCGTGGCACGCTGATCCGGCCAGCTGTCTGCAGCGTCCTGCAAGTAAGGCACCTCTGTCATCAATATTCATTTGGGCTGAGTGGGGCCTGCTGGGCCCCTCTGCGCGTCCAGGGCGCCTGGCACCCTCCGGCCCTTGTCCGGGTCCTCGTCGGGGTCCTCTGGCCCTGGCCCCTCAGCCCTGGGCCCTCGGGACGGAGCGCGGGGTGCCTCCCTTGCAGTGGCCTGGCAGTGGCCATGGAGAAAGGGCTGAAGGGTGCATGCGGCGCCGCAGGGCGAAGAACGTCGCCAGCAGTGAATAGGGAAAGTTGCAGTGCGGGGATCGATGCAACACACAGTGGGCCAGAGGACAGGTGGAGGCGGTCAAAATCCCGCACGCGTTTTGAGCTCCAGAGTCGCTAAATGGGACTCGAACCGAACGGTGCGACCCCACCAATGGATTGCTCTCCGAACGAGAAATCCAGTGGTGGGGTCACACGCTTGGTTCGAGTCCTGTTTAGCGACTCTGGAGCTCAAAACGCGTCTAGAGTTTCGGCCTCTGGTACCGGTCTTCTGGCCCACTTTGTAACATCTTTCGCGCTCTGAGGAAAGTAGAATGTTTTACGTGGTGGCAGTATTGCAACCAATAAAAGCAACTTAATTTTCTTGCCAGGTGGCATTGCGTGCAATTCCAAGTCTGTTCGGCCGACGCGTGTCCACGTGTTGCATCGAGTGGGGCGGCAGCGAATGCACTCACTCGGCAATGCAGCGGAGATGACCTCCCAGTGCAGTGGCGACCTGAGTGCCGGTGCAAGTGGCAGCGTGACAGGGACTGCACTGTAGACGGGCCGGTTTGGCACGAATGGGGACAGGCCTCGGGACACGGGGTGAACAGCGCAGTGGAGTGGGAAACAATGCCACTATAGCCCGCTCCACCTGCACCGAACAGTGCGTCACTCTGTCCCTCTTGCACCCCTGGGGCTCTTGAGAGAGAGAGAGAGACATAGGCATCTTCCCAAAGGGGAACGAGACGGACAGAGCGACGATACCACAGTTCTAAATCAGCCTCCTGCACTTTGAGTCGTCACTTGATGACAATCTCAAGGCTAATTTTCCTTACAACAATGTCATCAAAGCGATTGATGGCATTGTTGTCATGCCCGGACAGGAGCTTTGATGAAAATGTCATCAATTTGTGATTGTCATCATTTGAAAGTGATGAAAAAAAATTTCCACATTTTTGTCATAAAGTGTCAACAAATTTTCACAGTGTGGGTGAACTGCACTAATACGGGAGGAGCTCCACACGAATAAAATTGAGAGTGTGTCTGAGAGAGAAAGTTAGGAGTGTGTTTGGTTGTGAGTGGTTGCGGAATTCAAGTCGCTCTGGCTGTTTGAACTGTGCCAAAAGGCTCCCCTCCAGACAATGGCCGCCGGCGTGATAGCGAGGGGAGGGCCCGGTGGCGCGGAGACTGATGTGCTCCAGGGTGAAATCTTAAGAGTCCCTTTCCAAGCCGGTGTGTAGGCGTTCGGTGCGTGTGTGTTGGTGGAGAGAGAGACAGAGACGGAGAGGAGTGTGGCCGGCACCCCGATGGAAGAGAGATCGCATGATAATGGTGCGAGCAGCGGACTGATTCCGAAGGTCGTTTTCGTCGCTCTGTCTCTCTCGCACCTATCCGGGACGGCCCACGAGTGCGAGAGAGACAGAGCGACGAAAACGATTCTCGGCATCAGTCTGCAGGGTGGACTGGACGCTTGAAAGGCCCTGAAAGCTTTGTCACACTTTGGAAGCGAGGCTAGCGCAGAGCTAGCGCCGTCTCGCTCCAGCGCCCTGTCCCCGCCACGCCGGGACCTTTTGTCTCTGTCTGTCGGTTTCCAGGATTTCCAGCGACTGTCTGGCCGCCGCTTGCTGCTCGGAGCGTCCAATGTTACGTGCCGCGAGAGCCTTGCCCTCTGCCGCACAGTGGGCTAGAAGACCGGTGGAGGCGGTCAAAGTCCCGGACGAGCTTTGAGCTGCAAAGTCACTAAATGGGACTCGAAGCTAGGGTGTGACCCCACCAACGGATTCCTCGTTCGGAGAGCAATCCATTGGTGGGGTCACACGTTCGGTTCGAGTCCTGTTTAGCGACTCTGGAGCTCAAAACGCGTCTAGGATTTTGGCCGCCTCCACTGGTCTTATGGCCCACTGCGTGCCGGGCGTTCTGGGCGTGACCCATGCTGCCAGTGCGTTCCATTCTGACAAGAGGTTCTGACTGCATGCCGTTGCTGCACACTGATTCCGAGAGGCGTTTTCGTCGCTCTGTCTCTCTCGCACTCATGTAGCGTCCCGGGTAGGTGTAAGAGAGACAGCTCGATGAAAAGGACTCTCGGAATGAGCCTGCTGCGCGGTCATCCCGACGTGCACCGCGCACGGGGCACTGGGCAGCTCCGCGCCGGAGTGGGAGTCAACTCGGACAAGACCGCAAACTTTGGGGCCAGCCATAAACCGCAGGCATGCTGGCCCCGCCCGGCCCCGACCGCGGCACTGCAGTAGTGGTAGTGGCAGCGGCAGCAGCGGCCGGGGTAAAAAGTAACAAGGGGCTTCAGAGCGGGGCAGAGCAGGGAAGACTTAAGCACAGCGTTTTGCGCCCACCGAACGTTCGCTCGGACTAAACGCTGTCCTACGTCTTACGGCAGGAAAATGATGACAAAATAAGGACAAGAAATTTGCAACACACTTAAAACGTACAAAAATCTTGAGCCCAAGTAATTTTTTGAATGTTATTATGTCGCTGTTGTTTTTCGTGTGCCAGATTTGGTGGCTGGACATCTTAAGCGCGGTGGTATTGCCTTGCTACAGTTTATAGGCCTTTCGACCTGCGGCCCTGCGGCGCTCTGGAAGGCTTTATTATTATTCAAAGCTTACTTTATTTCGGAAACTCCGGCCGCTGGCTTCCGGCGTCGGGCCTCGCCGGCCAGACAGACTTAAGCAGGCCGCAGGTATGGTTCCGTGATTTCTGCAAACGACCCGCGGCCTCTTCTTGCGCGCAATAATTTCGCTCGATCGCATATGTGTTGGTTATGTGCGGCCGGACCTCGCCCACGCCCACACTGCCAAACTGCTAATGCTGAGTCGTGGGGCCGACCAGGGGGCACACTGCAAAGAGCTGGGTCGCTCTGTCTCCCTCGCATCACAACGGGAAGCCTCATGCGGGCGAGAGAGACAGAGCGACGACTTGTTGGGAGTCACAGTGCAGGCTAGACCAGCCTAGATCACGCTGCAGACTGATGCCCGTTGTCGTCGCTCTGTCTCTCTCGCACTCATGACGCGTCCCGTATGGGTGCGAGAGAGGGACCGAGCGGCGAAAACGACTCTCGGAATCAGTCCGCAGGGTGACCGACGCTTAGGTTATCGGAATTTGGCAGCGCATAGTTGCGGCCACGCAGCGCGTCGCCCCCGAATTCGACCTCGCCACGTGGTGGGCCAAGGGGGAGGGGGAAAGGGGGGGGGGAGGCCCCGATATTTCTCCCCGCATCCCTTGCCCTCATTGTTTAAGAAGCAGACGGGCTGCCGAGATGAGATATTCACCGATAGAGGCAGCCGATGCGTGCAGTGTGTGTGTGTGTGCGTGCGTGTGTGTGCAAGCGAGCTCAGCAGCCCTCGAGGTCTTTCCATGCCCCCATTCATCACAGGTGGAAGCTCTTTGTTTTCCCGCCGGAAACTTGTCTTAGCGTTTTGCGGTCGATCGCGCTGCGAGAGATAGGGCGGGCCCGGCGCGCGATAACTCCAGTGCGGACGAAAAGCTGCCCCTAACTCCTCTCGCCCGTTTTTACGTCGCAGGACAGTTTGTCCAGGTGGGAGGGGGGCGGCCCGTGCAAGATGAGCGCCTGGGGGGTCATCCCAGGCAAGCGGCAGGCTTACTCTGTCATTATGGCGGCTAACTCGCAGCCAGCAGGCTGGCGGGCGTGGCGTGGCGTGGCGTGGCGCAGCCCCGCACGCGCTGCCAGGCTGCCGAGGCTGCCCTAGGCTGCCCTAGGCTGCCCTAGGCTGCCCTAGGCTGCCCTAGGCTGCCCTAGGCTGCCCTAGGCTGCCCTAGGCTGCCCTAGGCTGCCCTAGGCTGCCCTAGGCTGCCCGAGGCTGCCCTAGGCTGCCCGAGGCTGCCCTAGGCTGCCGGCCTACAAACCCTCGTGCATTATGTATCCGTTCTTCCCTGCCAATGATCGGGGACTGGGCCCTGCAGGGGGTCCTGATGCTTATTACAGGTTATTCATGATATGCTCTTTAGGCCCCTTGGCCATGCCGGGCCCCTCCCCTCCCCTCTCTCGCCCGGGGCGGGATTTCAGGACCACCGAATTTACAAGGCCGCTGCGGTTGACCGCATGTGCGCCGGGATTTATGAATAGGAATTGTTTCAGAGCCAGAAAAAAAACCAACAAAATAATACATTTTTAGTGACCATAGTCATCGTCCTAGTGATGCCATTTTATCCTGGTTCATGGCTGTTCGTCTGGCGTTGCCATACACTCTAAATTTCTTACAGAGAAAGGCTGCACCTTCATAAAGGAATACGAAAAATTTCTTAGTTGGAATAAACTTTGCAAAGGTGTGTTGCAAAGGCAGCTGCACTACCATACTGTAGAAAATTTTCACCGTACTGTAGAAAAATTTCACCATAACGTAGAAAATTTTCACCATAATACAGAAAAATTTCACCATAAAGAAAACTTTAATCGTAATATAGAAAATGTTCAGCATAAAACGGAGAATCTTCACCATAAGACTTTTTGAGTGTACTCGCAGATTGGTGCGTCCAACTCGTCCCGGCCGCCCCGATGCAGGCCACTAAACTAGTTGTGCTTTGACGGGACGGACGGGGGTAGTAGTTGGGGTATTAAGTTTCTCGCAGTCCGACGGCGCGCCAGGGGTGCTAGGGACGGTTACGGCCGTGGCCGGCTGCTTCGGGTGGGACTGATCTAAAGGCTTACGGCCGGCCGGGCCGAGCCATTCCGAGATGCATAATCCGCAGACGGCCCGACAGACGCGGCTCGCGAAACGCAGCGCCAGTTCGCGCGGCTTGTGTTGCTTCGGACGGGCCGCGCCGCTCCTCACGAGTCGGCTGCTCGCTGTAAACGACCCGTCAATTTTTACGAGATTGATGGCTGTTCTCAGAGAGAGAGAGAGAGAGAGAGAGAGAGAGAGAGAGAGAGAGAGAGAGAGAGAGAGAGAGAGAGAGAGAGAGAGAGAGAGAGCCAAGGCCGAATTCCCGCTTCGCCGTAAAAGTGATGATGTGTGTGTCGTCGGCCCGCCGCTTTGGCTTTAACAGGAAAAAGCGCTTTTCCACGCTTTGTGCTTTTCGCTTTGCAGAGCAGCGCTGCAGGAGAAGCCGTGGCTCCGGTTACAGCCTGAACTTAACGGCTAGGGTTGGATTCTCCCAGATCTGACTCCCCTCACGCTTAGAACGAACAAAAGTTCTTAGGGCTTAAGGAACAAACTACTATTTAGTTTGCAATACGAAGAAATAGTTCGTTAATTACTAACACTAATTTTTTTCTTCGTAAGCTAATATAAGCTCCACGTCCTATGTTGTGACAAGCTACTTTTCTTTGTAAGGCCGAAATGAGTTCGCAAGTTTCGTCACAGTGCACTGAAAAAAAGCGGTTTTTGTAAACGGCACCTTATGTCAATGGCAGGGTTGGATTTCACTTGTTCCAAGAAAACCTTGTTGGGGCTGCATGTCTGCTGGGTGGGCCATTATTGCCACTGATGGACCCACTGTGTCCAGACGACCAGGAGAGCCAGAGGAGAGCACTCTGCTTGCTATCAAACAACAACCTCCGTGGCATCCTAACGCACGGTTTTCCCGATCGAGATGAAAGGAGACCCAACATATTGACTGGAGGTCGTCCGGACCGTTTATGAGCGGCCCGTGTTTTTCACAGTGCACCGCTGCGGTCTCGCCTCATGGAAACTCGTTGTTGCCGCTCCGCGCGCTGCGCGCATTGCGTGCGGTCCCGTCTTTCTTCAAACAGGCTGAGTTGGAGGATGTGTTTCGCGGGACTCATCGTGGGCGGCCATTTTCAAACTCCGAAACTTGTTGTCTGCTTGCTGACGGAAGTGTTTCGGCTTTGTTCCAGGTGAGCTCGCGGTGACTAAACAGGCCGTCTCGCTCGCACTCGCAGTGCGTCCCACCGACGTGCGAGAGAGACAGCGAAGGGGCAGCCCTCGCAATCAGCCGGGCCCCGGAGACAACAGTGGTATGTCTCGCTTGCGGGGTGCACGGAGAACCTCACTCTAAAGTTGCGAAAGGATTTAGTGCAAACATAGGTTCCAATTTTTCTTCGTAACGTCGTAAAGTTTACACCTTACAAATAAAGGCAAAAAATTTCTAATATAAAACAATTTTTGTATTATGTTTGTACAAACTTCTTCGTACATTACTGCCAAATTCAATGCGAGAAATTTGAAGTGCAGTACGCAATGTCCATACGTTATCTGCACCCTGTTTTCCGTAGCACACTGCGTTTTTTTTTTCGCCGCGAGTGCTATCTGCTCGCTGCGCTACCCTGCAAGTAGCGAAGCGACAAGAAAGCGATACTTGCCTTTGTCTTTGCTCCTCGACGCGGGATGACAACGATTGCATGTCGCTGTGTGCACACTGTGTGATGGGACGCGAGGGCGACTCGCCCGCTGACAGATTCCGAGAGTCGTTTTCGTCGCTGCGTCTCTCACACACTCAGGAGGCGCCCCGCATAAGTGCGAGGAAGACAGCGCGACCAAGACGACTCTCGGAATCAGTCTGCAGAAAGACACACATAAAAAGAAAGAAGAAGAATTTAACAACCCCTGCCGCGCCGCGTCGCTCAGACAAACTTTGTCTGTCAAAGCGGCCCACAGCGCTCTATAGTTTGACGCAACTTGAGGATGCCGAATGGAATCCGGGGCGGGGTCCCTCAAGGTACGACAAGGCAGGGCCGGGCCGGGCAGGGCGCGGTGCGGCGGGACAGACCATGCAGGCAGGCAGCGCGGCCGGCGGGGCAGGCCATGCAGGCAGTCCCGGAGGAATCCGAGAAAGGAATCCGAGACAGGTTCACCGCGCAATACCGCCGAGGGCTGGGACACCAGCACACTGTGGGACACTGCGGGACTCCGGGGTAGCTTCCACCTGGCTTGCTAGTCCCGGCCCGGCCCGGCAGACTGACTCCGAGGGTCGTTTTCGTCGCTCTGTCCCTCTCGGACCCTCACGGGACGCCCCATGAGTGCGAGAGAGACAGAGCGACGAAAACGACTCTCTCCCTCTGCCCGCACCGTCATCGCCGCGGTCCCGGCTGCGTCTCGGCCCAGCCCACTCGAACGGCGAATCGCCTACAATGTTGCAGCAATGCAGTGGTTTTGTTTTACGGTGGCGCGTAACCGAGGCGGCCCAGTCATAATCGGGGGGGCGTCACGTGATTTCGTGAACGCGGCGACATCAAAGCGCGTACTGCCGATCTAGCAATTAGGCCTGCCTTCCTTCCTACACTCGGCGAAGAGAAAAGGAAAAGAAAGAGAAAGTGCGAATGGCCCGAAGAGGACGCGAGACTAGTTCCGGCGCACAATTAGATTTTCCAGCCGAGGTGACTATCCCTTTGTCTAGCGCACAATGAAGGGTGCTTTAATTGGCGGCTCTCTCTCTCTCTCTCTCTCTCTCTCTCTCTCTCTCTCTCTCTCTCTCTCTCTCTCTCTCTCTCTCCCACTCTCCCTCTCCCTCTCAGGTGCGAGAGGAACAGAGCGTCGCCTTTGGGAAGCAGCGTGCTGCCGTGCAGACTGATTCTGAGAGTCGTTTTCGTCGCTCTGTCTCCCTCGCACCTGCATGAGACGCCCCATGAGTGCGAGAGAGAGACAGAGCGACGAAGACGACTCTCGGAATCAGTCTGCTGGCCGAGGTGGCCGCCCGATCCTCTTTTTCGAGACGCCCCCTCGGCCCGTCGACAGTCCGACCTTGGCCAATTTTCCTTTCGGGAAATGAGCGAGAATTTATCGCTGATTGGAATTCCGTCACCAGGAAGCGGAAGTCGAAAGGTGCGCCGTGGAGGGGGAGGCGATGTCTCTGCCGACGCCGCGCAGTGACGTCACTGTTTTTAAATGATTCTTTTTGCTTTGAAATGACGTCACCGTGTGCGCTCTATTTGTTCGCACGTCCCGCGTTGTTTCCAACCCTTTTCCCGCAGGAAACAGACGGCGTTGTCTGTAGACTCCAGGGATGCGTCGAACAGACGACGTGTGACCGCCGAGTGACGTGGGGGTGACTGACGTTCTTCCCCGGAGAGCCTCGGGGTGGGGTGGGGTGGCGTCCAAGGGCACCGAGGGCGGCAACTCCGCCAGCCACTATCACCACAAGCAACACCACCTGATCTCCCGACTGCGTCGAGGGACATGCTCTCGGCCCGGGCAGGCCGAGGGAGGCCCAGGGCAGCCCAGCCAACGAGCAAAGTGTTTCCGAACCCGCCTGGGAGGTAGGCAACGCACGCGTGTGCTGCGGGCCGTGGTAGGCCCAGCAAGCTGTGAGGTCTCTCTCGCACTCATGGGGCGTGCCGTGCAGGTGCGAGAGAGACAGAGCGACGGGGCCGCCACTCGGAATCAGCCCGCACGGCGCGTCGAAGGCCGAACCCCGACATCCATTGCTCCGGCCGCCTCGACTGCTGCGGCAGGGCGGCGGCACATCCCATCCCGGGCCGCTCCGGCCGCCCCGCCTCCTCTTCGGGATCCTTGTCGCCCCGGCCGCCACCCTTCCCGGGGCTGCGGGGGCGCCGGGGGGGGCCCCCCCCCTTTCCCAGGGGGCCCTCCCAGGGGCCCCGGTTTTTTCGGGAACCGGGCAAAAGGGGATTTTTCCCCCGGGGAGGGGGCGGCCTGCTTGAGCGCCCCCCACGCGCCCAGACCCCCCCGGGCCTTCTTTTTTCTTGCTCCCTTCCTTGAAACCCCCCACTAAAATTTTCCCGGCCTATTTTAGGCCGCGGTGCTGTTCGGGGGGGCGGCCCTGCCACCCCGCGCCCCCGCCGCCCAGCCACTTCCTCCCTCGCCCGCCCCGGTTTCTGTCTCCCTTTTTTTTTCGCGTTCTCTCTTTTCTTTCGATTCCTATTGGGACGCGCATAAAACGACACCGTGAATGGAATAACTGCTGACCGATCAAAAATAAAATGAAGAAACTTTGCATTTCAAAGACGTGAAATGTTCTCCCAATGAGTGCTCCCTCAGAGAAAAGAAATTCGTTGACATTTTGTTCTATGTTCATCGAATAAAATTTCGCGGAACAAATAGTTTGCGGGTGGAGCAAACAGTTAGTCCAGGAAAAATCAAGAATTTGTTCCTCAAACGGAATGGTTTCGCTTCCGGATTGGTAGTTTCCCCAACAAATTTTTCGTAACTTGAACAATTTTTTTCGTTAATGACGGAACCAACTTATTTTTTCGTTGGGTCAACAAATTCCTTTTTGTCCGTGCCCGACGCGCGCTGTCACCACGATCGGCAAACGACTCGACTCTGCGGGCAAGGTTCTCGACTGCAGTGCAAAAACCAACAAAACGCCGCTGCGTGTCACAACACAGAGCCTCAGTGTTTTCCCATTTTTTTGCCACATTTTTTTTGTCACCCGCGGCCGCGGGACTTCCCCCTGCGGCCGAACCGCGAGCTGATTTCTGCGTGAGCGTTCGTTCATTGCTTTTTTTTTTTTTTTCCAATAAATAATTTGCGGCTGGAAATGCGTGTTCCGGCCTGACGCGTCATGCGGGGCGCGCGCCGCGGCGCGCCGACCCCAATTTTTCATACTGATGGGGCGGCGGGTGGCCTGGCTGCCTGGCCGGGCACGGCCGCGTCTCCCGCGGGACGGAAGCCTAGCCGCCGCCCCGCCGCGGCAGCCAGCCGCCCCGAGCCTGCCAGCCCTGCCTGTCCGGCCGCCCCGGTGGCTGCCAGCCCTGCCCGCCCCGCCGCGCCGCGTGACGGACAAATTTGCTTCTTTATTTATTTTGGTGTGGGTGCGAAATATACGAGGCCGTATTTCAGGCGGACCCCCTCGCCGCGTTCGAAGAATAATTCCCGTTATTGGCGTGGTGGGGCTGCGTACCTGTTGGAGGTTCTCTCTCTCTCTCTCTCTCTCTCTCTCTCTCTCTCTCTCTCTCTCTCTCTCTCTCTCTCTCTCTCTCTCTCCCTCTCCCTCTCTCCATTTGTCAATCAGGCGGTTGTCGTCCGGCTTGTGCGCCGACTTTGTGCATTTCTGCGCGTCGCCGTGGCCATGTTTCGCGGATTAGGCCGCCACCGGCGGGATGAAGTGCCGCCGCTTCGCCCAGCTCTGTCTCTCTCGCACCTATACGGGACGCCCAATGAGTGCGAGAGAGACAGAGCGACGAAAATGACTTTCGGTCTGCAGCTTTTCCCCGCGTGGCTTCGCCACTGCCTTCTACCGGATTCGGACGTATATCGCTGTTCCCCGCCAATTTTACGTGACACCAACCAATAATCGGGGGGGGGGAGGCATTTCGGGGTCCATGTTTCAGCTGCAGGGAAAAGGGGAAAGGGAGGCACTTCACCAGGATGGAAAAGTTTGTGGAGGTAGTGGGATGCCATTTAGGCTGAATTTACCCCAAGTAGATTATGACCGCTCGCTCACCAACGTGTCGATTCATTTTTCATCTCCGGTTTCTGTGTTTTTTTTTCGCGTTTGGTTTGTTTGTTTTTGTGGGCGCGTGACAGTTATGCATGAAGTCCCCTTATCGTCGCGATACTCTCATTTATTCAAACGGCGCCGACAGATGAATCCGCCACGATTAGCACCTGTCCCCAGGTTGGCCGCCGCCATCAACAACTACATGAACATCAACAAAGACTACACCAGCAACAACAACCACATGGACATGGACGGCGGTCTAGGCGGTCCAGGCGGTCTAAGCGGTCCAGGCCCCGGCGGCTAGGCCAGCCTCGGCCCGATTCCCAAGAGGGGCTCGGCCAGGGCTGCGCAGGGCTGCAGGCTGGGTGGGACTCCGATAGGCATTGTGTTGGCACCCAGCAGGCTGATTCCGAGAGTCGTTTTCGCCGCTCTCTCCATCGCTCTCGCACTCGTGCGGCATTCCGTGTAGGTGCGAGAGAGACAGGGCGACGACAATGCCTCGGAATCAGTCCGCAGCGGCGGGCGGGCTGCGCGCCTCTCGGCGCCCTTTCGCAGAGGTTTTCGCGGCGCCGCTGCGTGGCGGCGCGGGTAGAGGGCTGGCTGGGAGATTGATTTTGTAGCGACGCCGACCGCGCCGCGCCAAGCCTCCGTCTGCTTGCACTGCGCTAGGCCTAGGCCGCTGCCGAATCGAACGAAACCAAACTACGAGGCGGCGGGCCTGGCCTGGTTCGTCCTCTCTCTCTCTCTCTCTCTCTCTCTCTCCCCCCCTCTCTCTCTCTCTCCTCTCCCCTCCTCCTCTCTCTCTCTCTCTCTCTCTCTCTCTCTCTCTCTCTCTCTCGCCTCCATCTGCTCGCTCTCCTTGATCGATGGACGCAGGGTGACACCACGTGACCAGCGGACCGCGATCGCGACGCGCCTTGAGCCCCCGCTACACTACGAGTCAGAGGGGCAGCGGTGACGTCACCGCGCGGCCAATCAGGAAGGCGCTGCAGTGACCTACTTCCTTGGTTCTGGTTGCCAGTGTGTCACGACACAGGTCTACTTGGCAAATTTCAACATTCCTTTAAAGTTAAAAAAATAAATAATTACGTTATTTGTTTTCTCACAGTGATGAATGAATGGCCTTCTCTCCAACCCTCTCGCACGAATGTCACTCTCTAGTCACTAGTTTTCCTTTTTTTAGGGTGTAGGGGGGGGGGTGACTGGTTGCGAGGGGTGGGGGTGAAAGAGCCCCGCGCTGACCGGGGCGGACAGGGCCTGGAGGCACAGGTCAGCATCCCACACGGCCCGGGCCCCAGCCAGGCAGCCAGGCAGCCAGCCAGGCAGACCGGCAGGCAGGCAGACAGGCAGCCAGGCCGAGCAGGCAGCCAGGAAGCCAGCCAGGCAGCCAGTCAGGGGGCACGGCTGTGCGGACAGGCTTGACAAGAGCGGGGGTGGGCAGTACCCCAGGGGATGGCAATGGCGGGGGTTTTTTTTTTTTAACGGTTGGACGTTGGCTTGTACATGGCCAAACGGCGGCGGCACCGGTGCCCCTCTGCCTTTCAGCCGAGCTGCATGAACCGAAATGAACCGGTCAGAATAAGATTCAGTACTAGGCAGTGGCGGGGACGCCTGCGCGCACTTTCGGCGCGCCAGCCCCCGGCAGCAGGCTGTTTTCGAACAGCGCTTCGTCGCTGTCTCTCTCGCTCGCCGACGGGCCGCCCCGCGAGTGCGAGAGAGACAGAGCGACCCACTCGGAGCGAGCCTTCCGGCCCGGGGCGGGGCGGCCGCGACGGAAGGCGTGATAGTATTACTCGCACTTAGGGCGAATCCTGACTTTGTTACAGCCTGCCGGCAGACTGATTCCGAGAGTCGTTTTCGTCGCTCTGTCTCTCTCGCACTCATCGGGCGTCCCCTGTAGGTGCGAGAGAGACAGAGCGACTCTCGGAATGCTGGCAGGCTGGAATGCGTTGAAGGGTCGACAACTTTCGGCGGCTCCATGGCATGGTCCGTGCCGCCGCCATGCCGCCGCCTCACTCAATCAACTTCATCAGGCGGGTACAGTGCCAAGCGCCATCCTTTTAGTCCGCGTGCAATGTTGTACAGTGAAGATTCTCCATATTATGGTGAAAATGTATGGTGGTGCAGCTGACTTCGTAACATACCATTGAAAATCCACTGCACCTTATAGATGTTTTGACGAATTTCGTTGGTATTATGGAGAAAATCTCCACCATAATATGTTGGTGCAGCCTTGCACCGTCAGACATTTACAGTGTGGTCCGAGGCGCGGCGGGAAGCGGTGGGAAGCGCAAATGGGGCAAAAGGGGGCGAAACAGAAGAAGCGGCGCGTCGCCAATGAATTCATCTTTCGCCGTCGGCCGGCCACTGTCATCGCAGTGTCAATACGTTTCATGATTCGGAATGGAAACTGTTTTTCTTGGCATTTCTCCTCGGCCACTTCCGCTTTCGCGTTGCACCTTCTTTTTATTGCCGCGACTAATTTCTGGTCGGAGTGTGCGCGCGGCGGATGAAAAGCCATACACAACACCAATTATCGAAAAGACCGGTCGGGGAAGGGGGGAAAAGGGGTGAAGGGGGTTGTTCGGAGCGCCTCGCGCCCGCCTGCACCGCAGTCGGGTGTCTCTTTTGTCTCGCTTTGTCCCTTTATTGAATCGCTATGCGGTTCGTTTTCGTCTCTCTCGCTGTGTGTGTGTGTGTGTGTGTGTGTAACCACACGAATACACGTCCATATCGCTGACTTTTGCGTCCTCCCCGCGTTTTCGGTCTGTTTTCGTAAGCGCGTTGCTGAGTTTTAACCGCTCTTCCGGGTCCAGCCCCTCAAGTTCAAGTTCTTCCGGGTACCCCTCCCCCTGCCCCTCCTCTCCCACGTGCTGCCGCCGTGAACAAGGCATCTCAAGGTCACTCGCAAAGAAAGCTCGCCCCCGCCCCCCACCCCTTCTGGCCCCCAAAGTTTGGTCATGTCCAGAATTAAATTCAGCCTCCTCGCTCGCTGGCTGGCGGGCTGCATAATTTTCCCGCCGGAAATGGGTTTTCAAAGTAAGCTAGCGGACGGCGTGGCCGGCCTAAACTTCAAAGCGTCGCGCTGCACGTCCCCGCCGTCCGGGCGTCTCGTGATGATTAGTGGTCGGACCGGCCGCGAGGGGCACCGCCGTCCTCGCGAAAGGCCGGTGGAAACAGTTGCACAGTGGACAGGAAGACTGGCGCAGGCGGCCGAAACACTAGACGCGTTTGGAGCTCCAGGATCACCAAACGGGACTCGAACCGAACGTGTGACCCCACCAATGGATTCCTCGTTCGGAGAGCAATCCATTGGTGGGGTCACACGTCCGGTTCGAGTCGCATTTAGCGACTCTGGAGCTCAAAACGCGTCTAGAGTTTTGACCGCCTCCACCGGTCTGCTGGCCCACTGTGCGGTGTAAACACGGCGCCAAGCCGTTGAGTGATTACGGATAGGTTCCGGGCCGGCGGGGGAGACGGCGCCCAGGTAAGTGTTGCCGGGGGCGCCGAGTGGGGGAAGATGCCGTCGGGCCGCGACGCTTCAAAGGCGGCCATTTATTAGCGCCAAAATTGCAAGTGGAGGCAGGTGAAAAATGCCAGCCAGTGACAGGCGGGGCCGTTCTTTGTGTTTCTCGCGTCTCCTCTTGCAGCTGCCCCCTCCACCTCCGACCGGGGCCCGTTCGGCCGCTCGGATGCAGATATTTTATGCCTCCGCTTATTAATTTGAGCCCGTCAGCCACTTTCGTAATATTGCCGAGAGGCCCGGTCCACCGTTCATTCTAGCCGCCTCACTGTAGAAGGCGGCCGAGTCAGTCGGCCCTGGGCACAGTGGGCCAGAAGACCGGCGGAGGCGACCAAAATTCCAGACGCGTTTTGAGCTCAAGAGTCGCTAAATGGGACTTGAACCCAAGGTGTGTCCCCCACCAATGGATTCCTCGTCCAAACAGCAATCCATTGGTGGGGTCACAACTTCCGTTCGAGTCCCATTTGGCGACTCTGGAGCTAAAAAATCCTCTAGAATTTCGGCCGCCTCCACCGGTCTTCTGGCCCACTGTGCAGAGGCCTCGCCAGGCTTCGCGGTCTGCGGAGCTGAATGGGGGACCTGGTGTATCCGGCCGGCTTAAATTGATTTTACGAGAACGAATTTCCCAAATTACGGGGCCCTGGGAAACCCCCGAGGCCGTGGAAGGGCGTCCGTGCAACATTCCCGCCGTTTTGCTGTCCCACCGGTTTGTAAACGGACCCTCATTGGTGGCGCGGGGCGAGCCGCGGTCCAGAGTGGCTCACGTGGCGCGGTGCACAGTGGGCCAGAAGACCGGTGGAGCGGCCAAAATTCTAGACGCGTTTTGAGCTCCAGAGTCGCTAAATGGGCTTCGAACCGAACGTGTGACCCCACCAATGGATTGCTCTCCGAACGAGGAATCCATTGATAGGATCACACGTTCGGTTCGAGTCCTGTTTAGCGACTCTCGAGCTCAAAACACGTCTAGAGTTTTGGCCGCCTCCACCGGTCTTCTGGCCCACTGTGCGGTGGACGAACATGGACGCCGGGACGCGAACGCCAAGGGCGTCCCGCCTTTTTGCCTTCCCTTTTTTTGCGTGACCTGTTTAGCAAATATACAAGTCTCCCCGGGCGTGTTTGGCCAACATTCCTAATTAGCTTGCACTCCTCGAATGTATAAACGTCCGAGCCAGGACGCCGCGCCGCCGCGCCTCGTTCCTACATGCCAGAAATTAAATTTGCCGCGTCCGCGCTGCGGACTCACTCCGAGAGAGCCTTCGCGCCGTCTCTCTCGCACCTGTACGGGACGCCCCATGAGTGCGAGAGAGACAGAGCGACGAAAACGACTCTCGGAATCAGCCTGCAGGCGGACCTCCCGCCGACCTCCACGTCGCACAGTGGGCCAGAAGACCGGTGGAGGCAGTCAAAATCCCGGACGCGTTTTGAGCTCCAGAGTCGCTAAGCAGGACTCGAACCGGACGTGTGACCCCACCAATGGATTCCTCGTTCGGAGAGCAATCCATTGGTGGGGTCACGCGTTCGGTTCGAGTCCTGTTAAGTGACTCTGAAGCTCAACGCGTCTAGAGTTTTGTGCGCCTCCTCCGGTCTTCTGGTCCACTGTGCGTTTTCCGGCTCGGCATTGCCGCTCGCCCACTCGGCCGATACCAAACTGCCGTATCTCTAAAGTGGCGAGAGTTGCAGGCGTCGCGCGCAAATCCACGGATATAAAAAAAGGGAACAAGTTCGTAAGCGTCGAGAACGCTGCTCGTCAACTCTTCCAACTTAGCTCTTAACTGTCAGAAACTAAAAAGTTTGAGTGCCGTGTCGCGATCCAAAAAATACTCGTGTAAACTACACTCTAAATGTCTTACAATGAAATTTGACCTGTGTTATTCGATTTACAGTGAATTCGGCGCAAGCATTATACGAAGCAATATTCGTAATACGAATCTTTTCACCGTGTGACTCAAGCGCAGATTTATGCTCCAGTGTCTCTTTTTTACAGTGGCCGCATTCTGGCCCACTGTCCGAGAAAGTGGTTCTGGCCGCCAGGTCGGCCCGCACTGTCAGTCGCCGTGTTATACTGCCCCGGGTCACCGCGGTGCGGCGCGGTGCGGCGCGGCCTCGGAGCATAATAGCCATAATGGGCGTGGGTTCGCGGGTTCGCGGCGATTGCGGTTAGGTTGGCAATATGTTGCTGCGAGGTGTGTGGCGTGGCCCTACAGTGGCGCCAACCGCCTCGTCGAAATTTATGTTAATCGGAAGAGGAATGGCTTTTGCGTGAGTTGGCCCTCCTGCTGGCTGCTCCGCCACCGCCCCCCCCCCCCCCCCCCCCACCCCACCCCCCCCCCCACCCCCCCCCCCCCCCCCCCCCCCCCACCCCACCCCCCCCCCCCCCACCCCCCCCGCCACGCCATGCCTTTGTTGCAGCAGTGGGCGGGCGGGGTGGTGGTGTGAAGTGGGGAGCGACCCGCAGCGACAGTCGGGGATTCTGAATCTAAAACGGCAATAAAAACTTTGAAAATCACGATGAATATATTCCACATTTATAGTCTTTTCTCGTTTTCGTCCCTTGGCCGCCCCGGGGCCCCGGGCGGCGCGGCGCGCACACGGTGGCTGTAATGCGCCCGGGAGACATTATCAAAGGAATTTTTAAGAGGCGCGCCGTATTTCGAGTTTTGCCTTCGCCTCGTCGGTACAGAACTTGCAATCGGCAGGGAGCCTGGAGGCGGCACGGAAGGGCCCGAGGCCCGAGACGAGGTGCGGGAAAAAATTTTTAGCGTTTTATTGAACCGTTGAGAAGAGTTTTACGCTGATGGCGGCGCCCGGCGGCGCCCGTGACCACGGGGCGTCTTTACCACGAGCGATCTTGCCTCACGGGCGTGCCATCTGCGAACGCACGATGCACTGTATTCCCGCCACACTGTGAAAATTTTGGTCGTCACTTGACGACAAAGTCAAAGGGTGATTTCCCGCGCACAAGAAAGTCATCATACTAGTACCAGTTGGCGATGGCAGTGTTGTCACGCCCATGCATGGGGTCGTTGATGACAGTGTCATCCTTTATGATGAAATCGTCATTTTTTTTTTTAAGTGATAAAAATGTCATTTAGGATTTTTTTCGTAAAATGACGCCAAATTTTCACAGTGCTGAGAAGAACATCGTTTA
>NW_023144622.1:2365490-2401561 GCF_012932325.1 Thrips palmi
AAAACAAGAATTTTTTCCCTCAAACGGAATGGTTTCGCTTCCGGATTGGTAGTTTCCCAACAAATTTTTCGTAACTTGAAAAATTTTTTTTTCGTTAATGACGGAACCAACTTATTTTTTCGTTGGGTCAACAAATTCCTTTTTTCCGTCCCGACGCGCGCTGTCACCACGATCGGAAAACGACTCGACTCTGCGGGCAAGGTTCTCGACGCAGTGAAAAAACCCAAACAAAACGCCGCTGCGTGTCCAACACAGAGCCTCAGTGTTTTCCAATTTTTTTGCCACATTTTTTTTTTCCCCCGCGGCCGCGGGACTTCCCCCTGCGGCCGAACCGCGAGTGATTTCTGCGTGAGCTTCGTTCATTGCTTTTTTTTTGTTTTTCCAAAAATAATTTGCGGCGGGAAAATGCGTGTTCCGGCCTGACGCGTCATGCGGGGCGCGCGCCGCGTCGCGCCCCCAATTTTTTCATACTGAGGGGGCGGCGGGTGGCCTGGCTGCCGGGCCCGGGCAGGGCCCGCGTCTCCCGGGGGACGGAACCCTAGCCGCCCCCCGCCGCGGCAGCCAGCCGCCGAGCCTGCCAGCCCTGCCTGCCCGGGCCGCCCGGTGGCTGCCACCCCTGCCCCCCCCGCCCGCCGCGTGACGGACAAATTGCTTCTTTATTTTTTTTGGTGTGGGTGCGAAATATACGAGGCCGTATTTCAGGCGGACCCCTCGCCGCGTTCGAAGAATAATTCCGTTTTGGCGTGGTGGGGCTGCGTCCTTTTGGAGGTTTTTCCTCTCTCCTCTCCCCCTCTCCCTCTCTCTCTCTCTCTCTCTCTCTCTCTCTCTCTCTCCTCTCCTCTCTTCCCCCTCTCCATTTGTCAATCAGGCGGTTGTCGTCCGGTTTGTGCGCCGACTTTGTGCATTTCGCGCGTCGCCGTGGCCATGTTTGCGGATTAGGCCGCCACCGGCGGGATGAAGTGCCGCCGCTTCGCCCAGCTCTGTCTCTCGCACCTATAGGGACGCCCAATGAGTGCGAGAAGACAGAGCGACGAAAATGACTTTTGGTCTGCAGCTTTTCCCCGCGTGGGTTCGCCACGCCTTCTACGGATTCGGACGTATATCGCTGTTCCCCCCAATTTACGTGACACCAACCAAAATCGGGGGGGGGGAGGCATTTCGGGGTCCATGTTTCAGCTGCAGGGAAAAAGGGGGAAAAGGGGGGCACTTCACCAGGATGGAAAAGTTTGTGGAGGTAGTGGGGTGCCATTTAGGCTGAATTTACCCCAAATAGATTATGACCGCTCGCTCACCAAGTGTCGATTCATTTTTCATCTCCGGTTTCTGTTTTTTTTTCGCGTTTGGTTTGTTTTTTTTTTGTGGGCGCGTGACAGTTATGCATGAAGTCCCCTTTTCGTCGCGATACTCATTTATTCAAACGGCGCCGACAGATGAATCCGCCACGATTAGCCCGTCCCCAGGTTGGCCGCCGCCATCAACAAACATGAACATCAACAAAGACTACACCAGCAACAACAACCACATGGACATGGACGGCGGGGGCTAGGCGGTCCAGGCGGTTTTAGGGGGTCCCAAAAGGGCCCCCGGCGGGTAGGCCGCCTCGGCCCGATTTCCCCAAAAGGGGGTCGGCCAGGGTGCGCAGGGGTGCAGGCTGGGGGGACTCCCATAGGGATTGTGTTGGCACCCAGCAGGCTGATTCCGAGAGTCGTTTTCGCCGCTCTCTCCATCGCCTCGCACTCGTGCGGCATTTCCCGGGAGGTGCGAGAGAGACAGGGCGACGACAATGCCCCGGAATCAGTCCGCAGCGGCGGGCGGGGCGCCCCTCTCGGCGCCCTTTCGCAGAGGTTTTTTGCGGCGCCGCTGCGTGGCGGGGGGGTAGAGGGGTGGCGGGAGATTTATTTTGTAGCGACGCCGACCGCGCCCCGCCAAGCCTCCTCTGTTGCACTGCGCTAGGCCTAGGCCGCTGCCGAATCGAAAGAAACCAAACACGGGCGGCGGGGCCGGCCTTTTCCCCCCTCTCTCTCTCTCTCTCCCCCTCTCTCTCTTCTTTCCCCCCCCCCCTCTCTCTCTCCTCTCTCCCTCTCTCCTCTCTCTCTCGCCTCCATCTGCTCGCTCCCTTTATCGATGGACGCAGGGTGAACCCCCGTGACCAGCGGACCGCGATCGCGACGCGCCTTTAGCCCCCGCTACACTACGAGTGAGAGGGGGAGCGGGGACGTCACCCGCGGCCAATCAGGAAGGCGCTGCAGTGACCTACTTCCTGGTTTGGTTTCCAGTGTGTCACGACACAGGTCTACTTGGCAAATTTCAACATTCCTTTAAAGTTAAAAAAATAAATAATTACGTTATTTGTTTTCTCACAGTGATGAATGAATGGCCTTCTCTCCCAAACCCTCTCGCACGAATGTCACTCTCTAAACAGTCACTAGTTTTCCTTTTTTTAGGGTGTAGGGTGAGCTCGGTTCCACGTAGGTGGGCAGAGCCCCGCGCTGACATGTGGCGGACAGGGCCTGGATGTGCACAGTCAGCATCCCCCACGGCCCCGGGGGCCCCCGCCAGGGAGCCAGGCAGCCCGCCAGGCAGACAGGGAGGGGCCCGACCCGGCACAAAGGGGGCCCCCCAGCAGGCAGCCAGGAAGCCAGGGCCCCGGCCCCGCCAGCAGGGGGCAGGCTTGCGGACAGGCTTGACAAGAGCGGGGGGGGGCGTACCCCGGGGGTGGCAATGGCGGGGGTATTTTTTTTTAACGGTTGGACGTTTGGGTTGTACATGGCCAAACGGCGGCGCCCCCGGTGCCCCTCTGCCCTTTTAGCCGAGCTGTAACCCAAATGAACCGGTCAGAATAAGATTCAGTACTAGGCAGTGGCGGGGACGCCTGCGCGCACTTTCGGCGCGCCAGCCCCCGGCAGCAGGCTGTTTTCGAACAGCGCTTCGTCGCTGTCTCTCTCGCTCGCCGACGGGCCGCCCCGCGAGTGCGAGAGAGACAGAGCGCCCCCTCGGAGCGACCCTTTCCCGGGCCCCGGGGGGGGGCGGCCGCGACGGAAGGCGTGATAGTATTACTCGCACTTAGGGCGAATCCTGACTTTGTTACAGCCTGCCGGCAGACTGATTCCGAGAGTCGTTTTCGTCGCTCTGTCTCTCTCGCCTCATCGGGCGTCCCCTGTAGGTGCGAGAGAGACAGAGCGAGACTCTCGGAATGAGTCTGCTGGCAGGCTGGAATGCGTTGAAGGGTCGACAACTTTCGGCGGCTCCATGGCATGGTCCGTGCCGCCGCCATGCCGCCGCCTCACTCAATGAACTTCATCAGGCGGGTAATGGGTACAGTGCCAAGCGCCATCCTTTTAGTCCGCGTGCAATGTTGTACAGTGAAGATTCCATATTATGGGGGAAAATGTATGGTGGTGCAGCTGACTTCGTAACATACCATTGAAAATCCACTGCACCTTATAGATGTTTTGACGAATTTCGTTGGTATTATGGAGAAAATCTCCACCAAAATATGTTGGTGCAGCCTTGCACCGTCAGACATTACAGTGTGGTCCGAGGCGCGGGGGGGAAGCGGTGGGAAGCGCAAATGGGGCAAAAGGGGGCGAAACAGAAGAAGCGACGCGCGCCAATGAATTCATCTTTCCCCGTCGGCCGGCCACTGTCATCGCAGTGTCAATACGTTTCATGATTCGGAATGGAAACTGTTTTTCTTGGCATTTCTCCTCGGCCACTTCCGCTTTCGCGTTGCACCTTCTTTTTATTGCCGCGACTAATTTCTGGTCGGAGTGTGCGCGCGGCGGATGAAAAGCCATACACAACACCAATTATCGAAAAGACCGGTCGGGGAAGGGGGGAAAAGGGGTAAAGGGGGGTTGTTCGGAGCGCCTCGCGCCCGCCTGCACCGCAGTCGGGTGTCTTTTTTGTCTCGTTTTGTCCCTTTATTGAATCGCTATGCGGTTCGTTTTCGTCTCTCTCGCTGTGTGTGTGTGTGTGTGTGTGTGTAACCACACGAATACACGTCCATATCGCTGACTTTTGCGTCCTCCCCGCGTTTTCGGTCTGTTTTCGTAAGCGCGTTGCTGAGTTTTAACCGCTCTTCCGGGTCCAGCCCCTCAAGTTCAAGTTCTTCCGGGTACCCCTCCCCCTGCCCCTCCTCTCCCACGTGCTGCCGCCGTGAACAAGGCATCTCAAGGTCACTCGCAAAGAAAGCTCGCCCCCGCCCCCACCCCTTCTGGCCCCCAAAATTTGGTCATGTCCAGAATTAAATTCAGCCTCCTCGCTCGCTGGCTGGCGGGCTGCATAATTTTCCCGCCGGAAATGGGTTTTCAAAGTAAGCTAGCGGACGGCGTGGCCGGCCCGGCCGCGCCGCCGACCTAAACTTCAAAGCGTCGCGCTGCACGTCCCCGCCGTCCGGGCGTCTCGTGATGATTAGTGGTCGGACCGGCCGCGAGGGGCACCGCCGCCCTCGCGAAAGGCCGGTGGAAACAGTTGCACAGTGGACCGGAAGACCGGCGCAGGGGGCCGAAACACTAGACGCGTTTGGAGCTCCAGGATCACCAAACGGGACTCGAACCGAACGTGTGACCCCACCAATGGATTCCTCGTTCGGAGAGCAATCCATTGGTGGGGTCACACGTCCGGTTCGAGTCGCATTTAGCGACTCTGGAGCTCAAAACGCGTCTGGGATTTTGACCGCCTCCACCGGTCTGCTGGCCCACTGTGCGGTGTAAACACGGCGCTAAGCCATTGAGTGATTACGGATAGGTTCCGGGCCGGCGGGGGAGACGGCGCCCAGGTAAGTGTTGCCGGAGGCGCCGAGTGGGGGAAGATGCCGTCGGGCCGCGACGCTTCAAAGGCGGCCATTTATTAGCGCCAAAATTGCAAGTGGAGGCAGGTGAAAAATGCCAGCCAGTGACAGGCGGGGCCGTTCTTTGTGTTTCTTCGCGTCTCCTCTTGCAGCTGCCCCCTCCACCTCCGACCGGGGCCCGTTCGGCCGCTCGGATGCAGATATTTTATGCCTCCGCTTATTAATTTGAGCCCGTCAGCCACTTTCGTAATATTGCCGAGAGGCCCGGTCCACCGTTCATTCTAGCCGCCTCACTGTAGAAGGCGGCCGAGTCAGTCGGCCCTGGGCACAGTGGGCCAGAAGACCGGCGGAGGCGACCAAAATTCCAGACGCGTTTTGAGCTCCAGAGTCGCTAAATGGGACTTGAACCCAAGGGGTGTCACCCACTAATGGATTCCTCGTCCAAACAGCAATCCATTGGTGGGGTCACAACTTCCGTTCGAGTCCCATTTGGCGACTCTGGAGCTAAAAAATCCTCTAGAATTTCGGCCGCCTCCACCGGTCTTCTGGCCCACTGTGCAGAGGCCTCGCCAGGCTTCGCGGTCTGCGGAGCTGAATGGGGGACCTGGTGTATCCGGCCGGCTTAAATTGATTTTACGAGAACGAATTTCCCAAATTACGGGGCCCTGGGAAACCCCCGAGGCCGTGGAAGGGCGTCCGTGCAACATTCCCGCCGTTTTGCTGTCCCACCGGTTTGTAAACGGACCCTCATTGGTGGCGCGGGGCGAGCCGCGGTCCAGAGTGGCTCACGTGGCGCGGTGCACAGTGGGCCAGAAGACCGGTGGAGCGGCCAAAATTCTAGACGCGTTTTGAGCTCCAGAGTCGCTAAATGGGCTTCGAACCGAACGTGTGACCCCACCAATGGATTGCTCTCCGAACGAGGAATCCATTGATAGGATCACACGTTCGGTTCGAGTCCTGTTTAGCGACTCTCGAGCTCAAAACACGTCTAGAGTTTTGGCCGCCTCCACCGGTCTTCTGGCCCACTGTGCGGTGGACGAACATGGACGCCGGGACGCGAACGCCAAGGGCGTCCCGCCTTTTTCCCTTTCCCCTTTTTTTGCGTGACCTGTTTAGCAAATATACAAGTCTCCCCGGGCGTGTTTGGCCAACATTCCTAATTAGCTTGCACTCCTCGAATGTATAAACGTCCGAGCCAGGACGCCGCGCCGCCGCGCCTCGTTCCTACATGCCAGAAATTAAATGTGCCGCGCTGCGGACTCACTCCGAGAGAGCCTTCGCGCCGTCTCTCTCGCACCTGTACGGGACGCCCCATGAGTGCGAGAGAGACAGAGCGACGAAAACGACTCTCGGAATCAGCCTGCAGGCGGACCTCCCGCCGACCTCCACGTCGCACAGTGGGCCAGAAGACCGGTGGAGGCAGTCAAAATCCCGGACGCGTTTTGAGCTCCAGAGTCGCTAAATGGGACCCGAACCGGACGTGTGACCCCATCAATGGATTCCTCGTTCGGAGAGCAATCCATTGGTGGGGTCACGCGTTCGGTTCGAGTCCTGTTAAGTGACTCTGAAGCTCAACGCGTCTAGAGTTTTGTGCGCCTCCTCCGGTCTTCTGGTCCACTGTGCGTTTTCCGGCTCGGCATTTCCGCTCGCCCACTCGGCCGATTCCAAACTGCCGTATCTCTAAAGTGGCGAGAGTTGCAGGCGTCGCGCGCAAATCCACGGATATAAAAAAAGGGAACAAGTTCGTAAGCGTCGAGAACGCTGCTCGTCAACTCTTCCAACTTAGCTCTTAACTGTCAGAAACTAAAAAGTTTGAGTGCCGTGTCGCGATCCAAAAAATACTCGTGTAAACTACACTCTAAATGTCTTACAATGAAATTTGACCTGTGTTATTCGTATGTTACAGTGAATTCGGCGCAAGCATTATACGAAGCAATATTCGTAATACGAATCTTTTCACCGTGTGACTCAAGCGCAGAGTTATGCTCCAGTGTCTCTTTTTACAGTGGCCGCATTCTGGCCCACTGTCCGAGAAAGTGGTTCTGGCCGCCAGGTCGGCCCGCACTGTCAGTCGCCGTGTTATACTGCCCCGGGTCACCGCGGTGCGGCGCGGTGCGGCGCGGCCTCGGAGCATAATAGCCATAATGGGCGTGGGTTCGCGGGTTCGCGGCGATTGCGGTTAGGTTGGCAATATGTTGCTGCGAGGTGTGTGGCGCGGCCCTACAGTGGCGCCAACCGCCTCGTCGAAATTTATGTTAATCGGAAGAGGAATGGCTTTTGCGTGAGTTGGGCCCCCCTGCTGGCTCCGCCCCGCCGCCGCCCCGCCCCGCCCCCACCCCCCCGCCCCCGCCCCCCCCGCCCCGCCCCCCCCCCCCCACCCCCCCCCGCCCCACCCCACCCCCCCCCCCACGCCATGCCTTTGTTGCAGCAGTGGGCGGGCGGGGTGGTGGTGTGAAGTGGAGAGCGACCCGCAGCGACAGTCGGGGATTCTGAATCTAAAACGGCAATAAAAACTTTGAAAATCACGATGAATATATTCCACATTTATAGTCTTTTCTCGTTTTCGTCTCTTGGCCGCCCCGGGCCCTGGGCGGCGCGGCGCGCACACGGTGGCTGTAATGCGCCCGGGAGACATTATCAAAGGGAATTTTTAAGAGGCGCGCCGTATTTCGAGTTTCGCCTTCGCCTCGTCGGTACAGAACTTGCAATCGGCAGGGAGCCTGGAGGCGGCACGGAAGGGCCCGAGGCCCGAGACGAGGTGCGGGAAAAAGTTTGAGCGTTTATTGAACCGTTGAGAAGAGTTGACGCTGATGGCGGCGCCCGGCGGCGCCCGTGACCGCGGGGCGTCTTTACCACCAGCGATCTTGCCTCACGGGCGTGCCATCTGCGAACGCACGATGCACTGTATTCCCGCCACACTGTGAAAATTTTGGTCGTCACTTGACGACAAAGTCAAGGCTGATTTCCCGCGCACAAGAAAGTCATCATACTGGTACCAGTTGGCGATGGCAGTGTTGTCACGCCCATGCATGGGATCGTTGATGACAGTGTCATCCATTTATGATGAAATCGTCATTTTTTTTTCAAGTGATAAAAATGTCATTTAGGATTTTTTTCGTAAAGTGACGCCAAATTTTCACAGTGCTGAGAAGAACATCGTTAAGCTGTTGTTTTCAATCATAAAAGTGGGTAACAAGTTGTGTTGTAAGTCCAAACGATGCAGTGCCCGCGAAGATTGAAATGGCTTTATTTTTGACCGTTCTACGCCGAAAACGACCGCTCTCACCTGCCAGAAATGCCATCAACGACCTTGCAACCGATTATCTCCTTGATGCCACACCGTAAACAAGGTTAACGGGCCGACCTCATCAGCGACCCCAGCAAGGTGACACGCGTGCAGCGGGCCAGGCACTGCTGCGAGAGGGAAAGAGACGGAGCGAAGGGGGCGGGGAATCCAAGACTGTGCATTGCATAAATAATTCCCTCTGGCCGTGGAAACAAGGTGCTTCTGACAGGCGCACGAAATATGAGGGCGACTGCCAGCCACTGCTCCCCGAGCCTCCCCCCCCTCTCGCAGGGCCTGTAGGGCCTCGACTTGGCTGCTTGAGCGTCCTCCTGCAGGGCCCTGGCGGCCCTGGCCCTCCGACAAAAAGGGCCATCTGGCGGCGCTGGGTGCAGCTTGGGTGCAGCGCCGCGCTGCTGCGCAAGGTGGATGCACTTGCAGGGACCAAGGGAAGTAACTTTGAATTTGTGACAACTTTGAATAATGTGAAGCAGAAGCTGACACATGAGCAGAATTGTGCGTAACCTACGTTCAAAATGTGCGTAGAAAATTGAGTGTGTACTCAGTAAAAGCTGTAAAAAGCGCTCGATATATGACTAAATTTTGAAATGTGACATGTTGCTACCCGCTGGAGGCATAGATACTGTAGAAGACTCAAAGGTGCCATCACAGAAGAAGCCTGCGGTGAACTGGTTTTCCCATTGTCTCGGACAGCAGGTGTGGCGGCGGTGTTCCCGCGGACTCGGCGGGCCGTGGGCGGTGCTCCGACCCGACTGGCTTGGAATGAGGGACGGCCCCACGGAGAGACGCGTGAGGCGGGGATCGGCCGCCTGAGGCACTGCAAAGGCCAGGCCAGGCCAGGCACCGCCACACTGCAAGGCTCGTTCAAACACCGCTGCGCGCCGCCGTGCGCCGCCGTGCGCCGCGTGGCTCCAGGCCGCGATTTGTCTTTCGCCCTTTACTGCGGGAGAGTGCTCCGCGCGCCGCAGATCCAGTCCTTTGAGAAAGAGAGAGGGCACGGCCCGGCACGGCCCGGCACGGCCGGCACGGCCCGGCACGGCCCGGCACGGCCCGGCACGGCCCGGCACGGCCGCTTTGGTTGTTCGTCTTGGCCTCGGCGGCCTTGAGTCAGCAGGGGCAGGTTGTATGGCCGGCTTTGTTCCTGCCCCGCCCCGCCCCGCCCGGACTGCCCGCCGAGACCGCCCGGTGTTATCTTATGAGCGTATGGACGGGCCGGCCGAGGGAGGACAGCCCCCGTTTTTCACCGGCCCGCCCCACGACGCCGACGCCCCCGGACTCCAACTTTTCCAGGCGGTTGGAAAGGAGCTGTCCAATGCGGCGCGGCAGTTTGAGTGTGCCCGGCCCCACCCCGCCCCGCGACCCCCCGCACGCCGCCGACGAGGAAAGCCAGAGTGCAGCAGTGCCGAGTTTCCCAAGGATTTGGCGCGCCAAATTTTGGCACTCGGGTGGCGGCGGTGCGCGCCGCGGCGAAACTGCGCGGCAGTAAACATTATCTGGGAGGGAAGCGGAGGTTGGCGCGTTCTTTCTCCGTCTCTCTCTCTCTCTCTCTCTCTCTCTCTCTCTCTCTCTCTCTCCGTAGGCGTCGCTGGCGTCCCTGGCCCAGTGCGGTAAGTGCATGGAGGTTTAGAGGCCGCCGTAAAGAAGGCCAGGTTGAGCCCCGCGGCCCGCGCCCCGTGGCGTGGCGGCTCGGAGTGGAGTGAGTGATTTCCCGACAGGTAGGGTGAGAATGAAAAGAGTGTTTGCCCAGCACACGCCACGTCCACACCGTGCAACCCGCCCGCTTCTTTATTTTCGCGTTTTGTTTTATATCTCCACACACTCGACTCGCCGCGTATTGGTCGAGGGCTAAAGGGTGCGCCAAGGCGAGTGCCTCCCGCTGGATCGGCTGGCTCGACAGACAGACAGACAGACAGACAGACAGACAGACAGACAGACAGACAGACAGACAGACAGACAGACAGACAGACAGACAGACAGACCGGCAGACAGACAGACCGGCGAAAACAGCGCCCTTGGCGTATGGCGATGGCGGCTGGTTGAATCGCAGCACATATTGGCGCCGAGTGCCGCCAAACCGCGGGGCAATCGACGCGCGCTGTACAGTCGCGCATTCAAGAGTCTCGCCGTGGGGCGAGGGGAGGGAAGAGAGACACTGCACGCGGAAACAGGCATTTTCCAGACAAAATCATGTAACGGAAAGATACGTTTGACGTAAAAAAAGGACACGACAAAATCCATTATGTAACTAACAAATTCAAAGGAAATTTGACAAAATATCTGTAAGGTACTGTGAATTTTCAACTTTTGGTAAGTGAAAAAGTTAGTTGCACCACATAATCATGATAATTTCTCTCCGAATGGGGAGTTGTTCATTTCTCCTACCTAAATGTTCGCCTACCTGTCTATTTCGCCTACCTATATTTCGCCTACCTAATAAAAATATTGAATAAAAATATTCAATAAAATATTGCCATTTTCCGCCTACCTATAGTTCGCCTACCTAATAAAAAAATTAAATAAAAATATTCAACAAAAAACGAAAAAATCGGCGGCAAAAAGTGGCAATACGAAAGTCTCAAGGAGACCCGCCGATCAGCTTCGGTGTTCTTATGGGAACCGGGCCTTCATCCGACGCTCCCTGCCGCGCAATTCGACAGATTAGTGGGTTCGTATTAGGCTGGCCCACCCGAAGTGCGCGCGGTTTCTGTGGTACAGTGAGAGTCCAGATTCAGAGGCCTTACCTCAGAGGGGTCACATTGGGTATTTGAACCCGCGACCCCGAGTGCCGAGTCTAGTCAACTCCTCTACCCTGACCGCTCAGCCACCGAACCAGCTTGGCGGTGGCGATGTCGCAACTCCTCTTGAGCTGCCGTTCGAGAAATCTGGTCCCGAAAAAATGGTACTTTGAGCGGTCTCGAACCCGGGACCTGCTGCTTCCCACATCATGCTCTTAACCACTGAGCCACCGGGACGCCATGGCACCCGCCCTGCCTGCGCTGGTACTCAATCTTCTCTGGATATACCTCCCCAAGCAATTGGTCGCCGAAAAAATTGTGTATACTACCGGTCCCGAACCCGGGACCTGCTGCTTCCCACATCATGCTCTTAACCACTGAGCCACCGGGACGCCATGGCACCCGCATTGCCAGCGCTGGTACTCAACCCTCTCCGAATAAACCTCGTCAAGAAGTCGGTTGCCTCTGCCGAAAAATATGGTCATGGTACTAGTCTCGAACCCGAGACCTGCCAGTCAGGAACACAGCACTCTAACCACTGCGCTACTTGGTTGCTACGTACACCGATTGGTTGCGCGCTCACCCCATCGCCGAAGTTATTATTTGTCCAGCATCAAGCAAGATGGGTGGCTATTGAAGTTTGGCGCTAGGTTAGTGGCGTGCATAGCAACCTGGTAGCGCCGTGGTTAGAGTGCTGCGTTCCTGACTGGCAGGTCTCGGGTTCGAGGCTAGTGCCATGAGCATATTTTTCGGCAGAGGCAACCGACTTCTTGACGAGGTCTATCCAGAGAGGAATAAGTACCAGCGCTGGCAAGGCGGGTACCATGGTGTCCCGGTGGCTCAGCGGTTAAGAGCATGATGTGGGAAGCGGCAGGTCCCGGGTTCGGGACCGGTAGTATACACAATTTTTTCGGCGACCAATTGCTTGGGGAGGTATATCCAGAGAAGATTGAGTACCAGCGCAGGCAGGGCGGGTGCCATGGCGGCCCGGTGGCTCAGTGGTTAAGAGCATGATGTGGGAAGCAGCAGGTCCCGGGTTCGGGACCGGTAGTATACACAATTTTTTCGGCGACCAATTGCTTGGGGACGTATATCCAGAGAAGATTGGGTACCGGCGCAGGCAGGGCGGGTGCCATGGCGTCCCGGTGGCTCAGTGGTTAAGAGCATGATGTGGGAAGCAGCAGGTCCCGGGTTCGAGACCGCTCAAAGTACAATTTTTTCGGGACCAGATTTCTCGAACGGCAGCTCAAGAGGAGTTGCGACATCGCCGCCGACAAGCTGGTTCGGTGGCTGAGCGGTCAGGGTAGAGGAGTTGACTAGACTCGGCACTCGGGGTCGCGGGTTCAAATACCCAATGTGACCCCTCTGAGGTAAGGCCTCTGAATCTGGACTCTCACTGTACCACAGAAACCGCGCGCACTTCGGGTGGGCCAGCCCAATACGAACCCACTAATCTGTCGAATTGCGCGGCAGGGAGCGTCGGATGAAGGCCCGGTTCCCATAAGAACACCGAAGCTGATCGGCGGGTCTCCTTGAGACTTTCGTATTGCCACTTTTTGCCGCCGATTTTTTCGTTTGTTTGTTGAATATTTTTATTTAATTTTTTTATTAGGTAGGCGAACTATAGGTAGGCGAAAAATGGTAATATTTTATTGAATATTTTTATTCAATATTTTTATTAGGTAGGCGAAATATAGGTAGGCGAAATAGACAGGTAGGCGAACATTTAGGTAGGAGAAATGATATAGACTCCCAGAATGAGGGGACTTTTATTCAGAGTGTACACTCTAAATGTCTTACGAAGAAATTTCCCATACTGCGAAGGAAATGGCGCAAGCATAATACGAAAGTGTTTTTTCTTCGTATAACGCAGATTTTTGTTTGTATCTTACAATAAAAATGCTGGAAAGGAATATTGCTTCATATTATGCTTGCGCCGAATCCACTGTAACATACGAATAACATTGGCCAAATTTGAGACATTTAGAGTGTACCTGCACTGGGCTGGCGCGCCGGCGGTACATGTCCTTGTTGAGAGGGCGATTTCTCCTCCATCCCTGTGGCTCACGGGATTTGCTGCCAGCTTCATTAGGGCAGGCGAGATCACAGAGAGGGACTGCCTGCCCCGGCCTGCCCCGGCCTGCCGCTCGCACCTGACGAGAGCTTGCTGGTGTCTGGCGCATATTACCTGGGCCTACACTGCGAAATGACGTAGTCTTTAGAAAACCTTAGAAAGACGCAGTGGTGCGAAAAGATGGTTGAACACTCTACAAGGTTTACATAGAAGATTCTCCGTGCTACAGTGAAAATTATCTACCATATTATAGTGGGGCAGTTGATTTTGCAACTAACCTTTGAAAGTACATTGTACCTTTTGGATGTTGTGTCCAATTTCTATTTAGAGAAACTCTCTACCACAATTATGTTGAAGCAGCCTCCCATCGTGAGCGCATCAACAATGAACCCTGATTATCTACGACCTTGTCCATGCGTTTCATTACCTAGATGCAAGGCCGACAAAAACAAACACAATTCGTTTTCAGGTTATTTGAAAATGAAAACAGACCGGAATCACACAGCTAATATGGTTAGACACCCTTTCGTGCGTAACCCCGCCCCGGCTAAACCGTGTATTTTTTTCTTCTTTAAAACAAACGACAAAGCAAGAACAACAATGGAATTAGGGGGAGATGGAGACGGAAGATACCGGGACAAAAGATGAAGAGTCAGAGAAGGAGGCGGCAGGCGGGCGGGGACTCCTTGAGGGGGTGCTAGGCGTTAGCAACGCCCGGGGTGAGGCCGGGGCGGGCGGCAGGGTGGCGGCCCGGCAGGCCTGGGTAAAGCCACCTTACCTTTCCATTTCGCGTCCCAGGGACCGCGTTACCAAGGTAACTTACCCCCACCCCTGCCTCATTGCGCGCCATTGTGTTATCTGGAGCACGCACCGCGCGTCCTACACTGCCAGCAGGGGTTCGTCCTCTGCTGCCTGACACCTTGTCCCTCTCGCTCTCACTGGAAGTCCAGGAGGAGCGACAAGGATGGAGCTGTGAAAAACGTCACGTGATAAGTGGACGCTTCCCAAGCGCGCTCGCGAAAGGCTCCGCCACTCGAAGACGCGTCAAGGCGGCGACCAAAAATTGAAATCCCAGCGTCGGGGTTCCCGTGCGTCGGGATTCAAGTTGTGCGAGTGCATCATTTCTCGCCCGTGATTGGGAGGTATGAATTGTTGAGCTCGCCCACCCCACCCCGCCCCGCCCCGCCCCGCCGCGCCCCGAGGTGCGTACATAGGCTGCGCTGCTTTGTATCATGGAAGCGTGAAATTTTCACGGCAACTGCCCCGCGGCTGCCGGTCATGTTTTATTGTGGCGGGCTGCAGGCCGGCCGAGGCCGCATTCCTTGTTGAGAGACTCGCCGCCCCACCCCGCCCCGCCCCCGCCCCGCCCCGCCCACCTGGAGTTGGCCAGCACGCCCGGCTCGGCGCGCGGTCCGGCCCGTCTGCCCGTCCGGCTGGCTTGGCCACAGATTTATTTCAGCCTTTATTCTTTTGCCGCCCCTCGGAGAAAATCCGTGTCGCGACACGCCTCGCGGTGCGGTAGGCCTCTCTGTGGCCAGACAGCGCGCCCCGCCCCGCCCCGCCCTGCCCCGCCCCGCCCTGCCCCGCCCTGCCCCGCCCCGCCCCGCCCCGCCCCGCCCCGCCTTTTCTGCTCGACCCCAGCCGCGCCGCGCACAACGGCGCGGAGGCAGTTACCGTATATTTTCACTTGGGAGGGATAAGTGCCGGCTCCCTGTATGACAGCTGTACGAGCGCCCACACCGCAACACCACCACCACCACCACCACCACCACCACCACCACCACCACCAGCACCAGCACCACCACCGTCGTCGTCTGAAACGCTCGATTAAAGCCTTAAAACGTTTAAAAATGTGAAATTTCTCAGATTAATAAGGTGTACATCCGGACTCGTACTCCTATATGCACCAGAACGGCGAGTGATTCACCCTTCGGCTGCCAGCACCACCACCACACCACTACACTCCCTGCAGCTTGACGTGCTTAAGGGCCGTCGAAAACAACCCCGGTCTGCCGCTGGTGTGGCCACTGGTCGTTGTCCGAAGGCGGAGAGATACAGGGATAAGGCCCCTGATACGAGCCGCACTGCCTCCATGGCCGCCAAAGCCATTCCCGGACACCAGGCCGTGCCAGCCCGCCACGCCAGTGCGCCAGCCAGCCAGCCAGCCCGCCATGCCTCATTCCGAACATACGTCGCTTTTTATGGGCGTTCATTCTCCACGCATGGAGTACCGGGCGGGCCTCGTACAGCCCCGATACACACGCACGCACACAGAGGCGCACGCCCACACACACACACAAACACACACACGCACGCACACATAGACACACACACACACACACAGCCTTATCAGCGGGACTCGCGACGCGCGGCGGTGAATGGCATATACGATGGCACGAGCGGAGGGCAGGAAGAGAGAGAGAGAGAGAGAGAGAGAGAGAGAGAGAGAGAGAGAGGGGGGGGGGGCTGATGAGGCGTTGGTGGGGGCGAGTGGCGCCCTGTAAGAGGATGAGCAGTGAATGTTTGATTCGCCTTGCCGCGCCTTGCCACGCCGCGCCCAGGCACAGCGCCCCTGCCTCGCCCTGCCTGCACAAAGGATCCTTCTTGGGGATGCGCTCCGTGCCACTGCACTGCACACAAAAAGAAGAAAAGGAGGAAGGGGGATGTGATCCTCTTCCGTTCTCTCCGCTTCTCGCTCGCCGCCATTTTTTACTATTTTTTATCATTTTATTTTTTGCGCGCGTCTTCGCGGTTGCCGCGCACTGAAGCATAATGCTTTGGCGGCGAGCTGTCGCCGTTTCTTCGAAAATGCGGATCGTCGCAGAGACTTGCACACTGAGAGTCGCTTTCGTCGCTCTGTCTCTCTCGCACTCATGGGGCGTCCCGTTTAGGTGGGAGAGAGACAGCGCGACGAAAACGACTCTTGGAATCACTTCACTGGGAAAGAGGAGGGAGAGGAATCGTTCGGTTTCGTTAGTTGATGCCGCCTGCGCTGCAGTGCACGGCAGTGCCGCCGAACGCCCGCGAAGTCCGGTGTAGGCAACCCGCTCGACCTACCGGTGTGGCGGTCCTGCCTTGCCTGCACTGTAAGGGGCCCTGCCAGCTCCAAACTCGCATTCGCCCCGCTCGCCAGCAGCAGCACTGACCCGCCCCGCCCTAACACGACGACGAACTGTGGGGACCCCGCCCCGCCAGCGGCAGAGAGTGCAGTCTTTCCCTGGAACACCGCCATGCACCGAGCAGGCCTAACTCGTGTTAACAGCACTTGTTGTGGTGCGAGAGTGTGGCGGAACAAGGCTGTGTGTGTGTGTGTGTGTGTGTGTGTGAGAGAGAGAGAGAGAGAGAGAGAGAGAGAGAGAGAGAGAGAGAGAGAGAGAGGGGGAGAGAGAGAGTCTGCCTGTGTATGTCTGTGTGTGTCTGTGTGTTAGGGGTGTTAGCCACGGGTCCGACCTCATGAAACAATACACACACTCATAGGCTAGACAGACTCTCGACCGCCAACAGAGAAACAACGCAGTGTATCAAGCACACAGAACACGGCAGGAAGGGGCAGCATCATCGCCCCGCTGGAAAGGCGCTACGCTGTGTCTGTCTCTCTCTGTTGCATGGCTCCGCTGCCAAGTCTCACACCATGTCCTTTTCTCTCTGTTGCAGGCGGCGAGTGCCTGGCGCCATGACGTGACGGCCAATGCGGCCGCCGCCCTCGCCGCGCGCCGCGGGGGCGCGCAGTGTTCGGTGGCGCGTGCGCCGCGTGTCCCCTTGCGTGCGTGTCCCCCGCGAGCCCCGCGCGCCATGCGAGCCACGCCGAGCCGGGCGCCGACGCGAGCCCCGAGGGCCCCGAGGCGCACCTCCTGCTGACTGGGGCCGCCATGCGGGCGCCCCCCGTCCACTGCCCTGGCGTCCTGGCGGGGGTGGTCCTGCTTCTGTTCGTGTCCCTGGGCGGCGGCAGCGGCGGCAGCGGCGGCCTCGGCGGCTCCGGCCCGGCGTCGTCCTCGTCGGCCTCGCTGCCCGTGCGCAAGATCTCCACAAGGCTGGCGCGCACCAAGTACGGCCTGCTGCGCGGCGTCATCCTGCAGCAGCAGCCCGTGGAGGCGTTCCTCGGCGTGCCGTACGCCACCGCGCCCCTCGGCTCGCTGCGCTACATGCCCCCCGTCACGCCGTCCATGTGGAAGACGCCGCGGCTCTGCGACGCCTTCTCGCCAGTGTGCCCGCAGCGCGCGCCCTCCATCGGCAACCGCACCGAGGCGCTGCTGGAGTTCCCCCGCGGCCGCCTCGTGTACCTCGAGAAGCTGCTGCCGCTGCTGGCCAACCAGAGCGAGGACTGCCTCTACATGAACATCTACGTGCCGCAGGAAGGTGAGTGTCCACGCCGCGCCACGCCGGGCACGCCGCCAGTCGACTCATTCCGAGCGTCGTTTTCGTCGCTCTGTCTCTCTCGCACCTGCACGGGACATCCTATGAGTGCGAGAAAGACAGAGCGACGAAAACGAATGTTGGAATTCCGTCGACGGGTCGCTAACGGTGTATCCGAACCTGGCGGCAGTGCGATCACACTGTCGAAACCGCACTGTGGTTCTAGTTCGACTTTCTGTCCCAATATTGGTAGCACCAGGCGTGAAGACCTATCTGCATTTCAGAGCGACCGAAAAACGCGCACCGCCCGCTTGATCCACTCCACTGGATAATCTTCAAGGGATAGCGTGACAGATGAAGCAGCTCAAGGCGAGCGGCGTGCCGAAGTAAAGGCCGTGCTGAAGGCTGCGTGGGGCCGCCCTTCGCCAGTGTGGGCGTTTGTGCCGCCCTGCAGACCGATTCCGAGAGTCGTTTTCGTCGCTCTGTCTCTCTCACACCCGTACGGGACGCCCCATGAGTGCGAGGGAGACAGAGCGACGGAGACGACTCTCGGAATCGGTCTGCAGGGCGCGGCGGGCGCTGCTGGGCCGTGGGCGACAGAAATGTCACGCAGCTGAGACTACTTTGTTGAGATGACGTCGGAACCCAACCCCGTTCCCCTCGCTGTTGTAAGAAACTCTTCGGGGCTGGTTTTGTCTCGCTCTTTTCCCAGTTCAGGCTACCCCCTCCCCTCCCCCTTTTCCCCTTCTCTCTCCCCCACTCCCAGCGACCGATACCGATATTATTTCAATGGCCCGTGATGGTTTGATCGGAGAAGTCGCGTCCCGAGTGGCTGGGAATCGTCACATTAAGATGGAGGGTGCTTCACCCGTTGCACCCCATCGAACACGCAGCCCCGCCGACGCGACAGGTGGCTTCAAGTAGCGCTTGGACTGGACCGGAGCCGTGGCCGCGCGGCCCGGCATTGTCGTAAAGATAATTTCCCACTGCCCGGCCGCGGCCTGCTGTCTTGAGCCTCATCCACTGTGAAACATTACTTGAGTACGAAACGAGCTCGGAAACACTGGAAAAAAGGTACGGAACGTCCTTGCTTGTTCCATGAATGTAAACGGGTAGTGGGCACTAAGTTTACCCTGGAGACATCCTCACTGTCTAGAGCAGTGGTTCTCAACCTTAGGGTCGCGACCCCAAGTGGGGTCGCGAAAAAATTTTAAGGGGTCGCGGCGAGGTAGCTGGGGTCGTGTTTTGGGCCGATTTTAAGCAGCCACTGCGTCTGATCCGAGGCGGGCATTTTGCTCCCTCAACCGGCAATTGGTCTTTGAACCTTCCTTTAGCATGCCTTTGTTACGGAGTGTGATTATCAGTCTTAGTTTGGGAGCAGTATTGTCTCAAAGTTTACCAAAACGGTCAGAAATGTCTTTGAAAAATCGTGTTTTGGGCCTATTTTAAGCAGCCACTGCGTCTGACCCGAGGCGGTATTTCGTCCTCCTTCAACGGGCAATTGGTCTTTGGACCTTCTTTTAGCATGCCTTTGTTACGGAGTGTGATTATCAGTCTTAGTTTGGGAGCAGTATTGTCTCAAAGTTGGCCGAAACGCTCAGTAATGTCTTTGAAAAATCGTTGTGCCTGTTTTGGTCAACTTTGAGACAATACTGCTCCCAAACTAAGACTGATAATCGCATTCCGTAACAGGGGCATGCTAAAGGAAGGTCCAAAGAACAATTGCCCGTTGAGGGAGCAAAATGCCCGCCTCGGTTCAGACGCAGTGGCTGCTTAAAATCGACCCAAAACATGATTTTTTAAAGACATTTCCGAGCGTTTTGGCCAACTTTGAGACAATACTGCTCCCAAACTAAGACTGATAATCGCATTCCGTAACAGGGGCATGCTAAAGGAAGGTCCAAAGAACAATTGCCCGTTGAGGGAGCAAAATGCCCGCCTCGGTTCAGACGCAGTGGCTGCTTAAAATCGACCCAAAACATGATTTTTTAAAGACATTTCCGAGCGTTTTGGCCAACTTTGAGACAATACTGCTCCCAAACTAAGACTGATAATCGCATTCCGTAACAGGGGGATGCTAAAGGAAGGTCCAAAGAACAATTGCCCGTTGAGGGAGCAAAATGCCCGCCTCGGTTCAGACGCAGTGGCTGCTTAAAATCGACCCAAAACATGATTTTTTAAAGACATTTCCGAGCGTTTTGGCCAACTTTGAGACAATACTGCTCCCAAACTAAGACTGATAATCGCACTCCGTAACAGAGGCATGCTAAAGGATGGTCCAAAGACCAATTGCCCGTTGAGGGAGCAAAATGCCCGCCTGGTCAGACGCAGTGGCTGCTAAAATCGACCCATGATTTTTAAAGCATTTCCGAGCGTTTTGGGCCAACTTGAGAAATCTGCTCCCAACTAAGACTGATAATCGACTTCCGAACAGAGGATGCTAAAGGATTCCAAAGCCATTTTTCGGGGGCAGGCGGTCAACGATGGCATGCTAAATCGGAGGCAGAAATGTCTCCAAAATTCCGGGATGCGTTTGGTAATTTTTCGGGAGACACAAAGCTCCTAAGCCTACAAGTTGAATCAAAGACCGCGATTCGTGAATTTTCGTGCACCCTCGTTTAAGGAGCGCCCCTGGCACGTCGCACCGGCACGATTTACGGATGGTCCCTTCTCGGAGTCGTCAGCCCCCGCGCCCCTGCGGCACGGCACGGCACGGTGGCGCCCTGCCGTCGCCCGCTGCGCCGAGCACGCTTGGCAGAATCCCAGTTCCCCTTCCTACTTACATGGCCCGCTGATTCTCAACAAACAAAATGGCGATAATGTGGAGACAGTGAAAGATGCGCTGCCGGCGGCGACGGTCTGGACTGCCGAAGGGAGGTGCGCAAATCGCTCGACACCGAAAAGACAAGCAAAATTTTGGACGAAATCTTGCGAGATCCAAAGACATCGCTTACCTTCAGGACACAAGCGGGGCTCGTCGCGTGCGAACGCTGCAGATGTGTGGGGTGGACTGGGTGCGGGTGCATCCAGCCACTGGAAAAGGCTGTCCCCGGTCCGCAGTGGCCGACATTCCTTTGCGCGGCCTCCCCCCCCCCCTCTCGGCACCGTCTTCTGTCGCCACCTTCTGACCTAATCCACCCCACTGTCTGCCCCGCCCCCTCCCTCGCCCGAACTCCGCCCTTTCGCGGAACAATCTTTCCGAGAGTTTTCCTCTGTTTTCGCAAAATACAATGTTTCATTTCCACTTGTGCTTTTTGGCACGGGCGCCGTGACCCCTGGAGGAGCGAGCAGCAGCGAGGGAGGCGTCAAAGGGATCCGCGTCCAGACTGATTCCCAGTCGTCGCTCTGTCTCTCTCGCACTCGTGGGGCGTGCCGTGTCGGTGCGAGAGAGACAGAGCGAGACTCTCGGAATCAGTCCTGCAGCCCAGCAGGCCGGCAGCAGCAACCAGATCCCCTTCTCCTTTTCTTTTTGCCTTCTTGTCCGTGCCGTTCTTGCTCCCTTGTCCATGCCAGCCCTTTCCAACCCGTTGCTGCCCGATCCCCCCCCCCTTCCCAAGACCCTCTGGTCCGCCTCCAGCGAAGCCTCCACCGTGCTCGCTGGAGGGCTTTAGGCCTCACTCCGGCCGGGCTGCAGACTGATTCCGAGAGTCGTTTTCGTCGCGCTGTCGTCGCTCTCGCACCCACACGTGACGCCCCGCGAGTGCGAGAGAGACAGAGCGGCGAAGACGACTCTCGGAGTGAGTCTGCTGGGCGGGCTGGGGCGGCTTGGTGGGCCGTACGGCTACTCGTGCGCAAGTTTTTAATGAGCACCCGTCACCGCGTCGTCAGGGAGTCACGGAGTCAGTAGGGAGCGAGGACGGGGACACCAGGGAGCGACACAGCGCCGCACCGCAAACCTCGCCGCGATGGGGGGATTAATTTTGCGCCGAGCCGGATGTGTCCTCTCAAGACCCTACCGAGCTTCCGCTTCGCGATAAGAACAAAAACTCTAGTATTATGACTGGTGATCGAAGGGTTCTCAGTCACGGTAAAAATAGTTCCTGGGTTTTCCAGGGAGCCTATGGTGAAGACATGGGCGATTTCCACGGAGTTTCTCAATGAAAATGCATCAAAAGGAAAGAAAAATTTACAAATTTGTATAAAATTGATACTGTGTCGCTTTAAAGGACTTCAAAAGTTCAGTTTGACACGACAACTTCTCTAAGCACTTTTAAGTGAAAGAGGAACCTTCAAGAGTTTCCTTACACTCTTAACCAGTCATTTACTCGCCCTGCGGAGAGGCAGAGACACCAGTTACTCCACCCGCCGTGGAAAAATGTCAGAGTAGCCTCGGGGTATATAGGCGAACATCAAAATAATTGGGCTGGATCGGGCCGAGTAAAGTTTTGCGTCTGCTGCCTGCAGTCTTGTTGTTGTTGTTTTTTTGTTTTTGATGAGTTCTCCGGTCCTGCATGCTTGCGACCCCAACACCACCCAGTTGTAACTTCTCAAGTTTCCCGCGCGTAAAACATGACCGGGAACGGCAAGGGTCCAGGGCGCAGCGGGCTGTGTCCTCCTCGTCGCTCTGTCTCTCTCGCACTCATGGGACGCCCCATCAACGTGCGAGAGAGACAGAGGGGACTCTCGGACTACTGGGCTGAGGGCAGCAGCCCGGGGCCCGATGCTCGGATAGCGGCACGGGTTTGGGTTTGAAAAGGGGGGGGGGGCAGGATGGGCTTTAAGGGGCGGGAAACCCTCCGCCCTTTGATTTGTCAGTGCGAAGCTCCACTGTGAAAGGGTGGGGTTGGCGGTAGCCCCCTCTTTTGTCTGCTGCGGGGTTTGCGCCGGAACTGTCCTTGGCCCACAAGCGAATCCAGGTATCGGCACGCACATGCTAATTCTTTTTTTATCAGTGTGCCTTCCTCCCCCTCCCCCTCCCCCCTCCCCCCACTCGCCGTCGAGGAATGCCCAGTCGCCGGTCGAGGGCCCTGAAACTGTTTTATGCGCCGTAAGGAGAACTGACCGGAATTCTCACAATGGGGAGCGCGTGCTCGTGAGGGAGGGGAATGGGTGATGATGGAGCGCCTGGGTCTGCTGCCAGCAGGTCGGCGGCTGTGCCTGGCCGGGCCTGGCTGGGCCTGCCTCGGCCTGGCTTGCCTGCAGACCGATTCCGAGAGTCGTTTTCGTCGCTCTGTCTCTCTCGCTCCTGTAAGGGACGACCCATGAGTGCGAGAGAGACAGAGCGACGCCTCTTGGAATCAGTGTGCTGGCTACGTCGCCGTGGGGAGGGGCTGGTCCACTGCGTAACCCAGGACAAGGAGCCAGGGCCCTGGAGCCCTCACTGGAGCCCTCGCACGCGTTGGAGGAGGTCCACTGGAATCAGCTAATACCAGCGCAGCGAAGTCGTTGCTTAAACCAAGAAAAATTTCTTTTGTGATTCAGGAAGAAGTTTTCCTTGCTGTAATTTTTTTTTCCAGCGTTCGGGGTGTAGAGTCCGGAAGATCCCAAAAACATGAGCCTCACTACAAGCTCCTTTTTCGTCCTTCTTGTTTCCTTGTTTGGTTGTTTTCGCGCGTCCCGCCCCGTGACCCCAGATTGGGCCTGGGCCGGGCCACAGCACGGCCGCACGCAGCGAGGCAGCCGCGAAGCGCTGTCTGCCCGGATTATCCGCCCCGCTGACTCCCACGCCAGCCAGCCCTCCCGCCTGCAGAGTCCCTCTCTGTCTCTCTCGCACTCACGGGGCGTCCCGTAGGGGTGCGAGAGAGACAGCGCGACGAAAACGACTCTCGGAATCCCGGCCGGCCTGTTCGTCTCGAGACGAGGGTCGGCGAGGCCCGGCGGGAAGGGCTATTATCACTACTGGCTGCCCTAATACAGCGACTGCATAGCCCTTGATGCAGGCCGCCCCGGGCTAGCCGGCCCCGGCTGCGGAACTTCTGAAAAAAAAAAAAAAACTGAAAAGAAAAACTGGAAAAACCAGGAACCGTTTTTTTTGTACGCTCGCGCATCGAGTGCGTTGCGTGGGCCGCGTCGTGTTTTAATCAGATGGAGAGCGCCAAGGCCGTGCCGCGTTGCGTTTCCCTGCTGGCACACTGGAAGAATCAGCTCCACGACCTTGGCAGTGCCGTGCCACGGCGCCACGGCCTTGGCAGTGCAGGCGCGCCGCGTGCTGTGCCGCTGCCGCGCTAACGCTTTAATCTTCCAAATCTCCGGGCAGACGTGCTAACTTTCTCGCCAACATGGACAATAAATATTCCAAAATTGGTGGCAGTGGCGCTGCGTGCCACTGCGTGCTTATGGTGTACCCGCTGCGTGGCGCCGCAAGGCGGCAGGGCGCTGCTGCACTACGTTATCAACTTATCGCCAAGTTTGCCGCGCGCTCGATTCGGCGGGAAATCGCCTGTTTGTTTAAAATTATTTCCCGAGCTTCGGTGGCGCTCGGTTCCGGTTTCCCCGCTTCTGGGGTGAAATCGATGTGCAGCCCGGAGCAATGGTAGTTCGCAGAAACGTTTCGCTCCCTGCTACGCCACTGCAAACGAGTGGAAATCAATCAAGTACGGAAAGTGGTGATTTGAGGTGCGATGCCGTTGTGGTCTTCCTTTCAAAATTCGAAGCAGCACTGTTGGCTGTTCAAAATGTTGAGCAGGAAGATAGTGCAATTAATGTATGTTTTCACTCTAAGTGTCGTACGAAAAACTTCCTCGGCTCCGGTGCATTCGAGGACTTTTTTGTAAAAGTGCTCCATCGTGTTGCTGCAGGTCTCGACGACAGGTCTCTGATAAGCTTCGGATCCCTTTTTCGTGGACTTTTGTTTTTGTTGGCCGATGGAGGGCGTCCTTTTGTTGTTGACGATGCGCCCCGCGCATGTAACGACACTCAATTGACACTCAGTCGGCGCGCTTCGGCGACGCGATGAGGTACTTGCCATTCGAGTCATTTCGGATCATTGTCCGCCCGACATCGCCGTCCCAGTGTCGCCCCATTCACACGCACTTACACTGTACCGCCCCAGCGCTTCGTTAGCTCTGTCTCTGTCTCTCCCCCGGTCTGTCTGTCCCTCTCTGTCTCTGTCTCTTCCGTCTGTCTCGTCTCTCTCTCTCTCTCTCTCTCTCTCCTCCGCTCCCCCTACCCTTTCGACTCACTCTGTTGCACCCACACTGTAGCGCCGTTTTAACCACCACTAGCTTCATCCCTCCTCCTATCCCCCCCCCCCCCGTGCAACCGCTTACCGCCGCTTCCCGTCCATCTCGCCCCAATTTTCCAATTTCCTGCGCTGCACAGTGGCGTGACGAGACCCCCGGCAAATGACCCAAAATCAAAGCGGCACTACACTACACTGGGGCGTCCCCTACGGGCGCGAGGGAGACGGCGACGAGAGCGACTCTCGGAATCAGTCTGCTGACGAGGACCGGGTGAGAGGACGTGCGAGGGGCGGTCCCGGGGGGCGGGGTAGGGGGATGCAAAGCGGTGGGTTATTGGAGTAACTACCTGGGCCGGGCTTCGGCTTGGCTTGCGCCGCCTCGGCCGGGCGACGCCGCCGCTCGCTGCCAGGCACAATGGGAGGTGGCGCTATTACCGCCTACTGCTTGCTCGGCTTGCCAGCGAGGAGAGTGACTATCACCAAGTTTTGCTCGCATGGTGGGACCTCCCCCCCTCCTCCCCCCCCCCCCTCTCTCTCTCTCTCTCCCGCACCCCACCCACTCCAGCCCGCCAGCCCACCCTTTCTCTGCATATTCGGACCCCTTTTTCGGCCGCTTCTCCCCTTTCGCTCGGGCCGCCTGCGAAGTCAGGCGTAGGCAACGCGCTGTGCCTTACAGTGAGGCGGGTTGCCTACCCTTCATCTGGCAGGCGTTCTGCATACATTGTCCGCTCCACTTGCCTCTCTCTCTCTCTCTCTCTCTCTCTCTCTCTCTCTCTCTCTCTCTCTCTCTCTCTCTCTCTCCACGTGTCGCTCATTCGTGGAAGTCCTCCCCGTCCTCTCTGAAACAGAGGAAAACCGCTAATATTTCTTTTAATCCAAGACGTGCTCGGAAAAGAAACGGTTCTTGAGTGGGTTCTTTACTTTTATATTCGAGGGGGCCATTGTCCGCAAATTGCGTTCATTAGAATAAGATGTCGTTTGCATAATGGCGTTATTTCGGCCGTTTGGCTGTTATCTCGCGCCGCCCGGCGTTTTGTCGTCGAGACGGTCTCTTTCAATAACGTCCTCGAGGCTGCAACGCGCGGCATCCACTGCCATGATGAAAGTTTTCTCCATCACCAAAGAAATTTGACGAAACCTCTGAAAGATTCAATGGATTATCAGACGTTTGACTGTTGGCGAGTTATTTAACTTTATGGTAAAACAGCTCCTCCTCCCAACTACTACAGTTACCCTTATTCCAAGTCAATGTCCTCTCTTTCCAAAAATTTTGGATGCGACCTATTGGCTGACACCCCGTCGCCCCGCCAGCCCTGCACTCATCCACTCTGCGTGGGAACCAGGTCGGGCCGACCGGGGACCAGAGGTATTCGCAGGTCCGTGTGGGAATCAGGCCGCAGACTGAGCCCGAGCGTCGTTTTTCGTCGGCCTGTCTCTCTCGCACTCACGGGGCGCCCCGCACAGGTGCGAGAGTGACAAAGCGACTCTCGGAATCAGTCTGCCGGGCGGGCGGCGTGACTGCGTTACTATTCGCAGGTCCCCCGGCGCGGCGAATGAAGGGGAAAGAGACGGAGAGAGTGGAGCGGAGTGGAGCCAGCTCGCGTTATTCGCACGTCCCTAGGCGCCCACCACGAGCGCACTGGGGGGCGCCGTGCCGTGGCGTGCCGCGTGCCGGGGCAGTCTCAGCGGAGGGGCCCTCCACGCCCCGCCACGCCCCGCCCCGCCCCGCCCCGCCTGTTCTCATGCAAATAACGCCCGCCCCGGCCGAACGCGCACTCCGCGTATGGCTGTCCTATCCTCGTGTGTGCGCGGCCGAGTGTGTGCGTGTGTGTGTGTGTGTGTGTGTGTGTGTGTGTGAGTGAGTGTGTGTCTGTGTGCGAGTGGGTGGGTGGTGCGCGCGCGCAACCATAGCATGTGTGTATGAGTAAAGTAGATAATCGGATGCACTGTCAAAAAAAACATCGAGAAGTGTCGGATCCCTTTTGGAGGGGGAAAGGGGTCGGGGAACTAGGGAGAACTGAAACCCTTTTTCTTCTCTGCATGCTACTATCACTTTCACCTGACCCTCCTCTCTCTCTCTCGCTCTCCCCGAGCTGCTAAGGGCCGTCGCGCTGTGGCGGCAATGTGGTCAGCACACGCAGCTGCTGGCCCGGGCCGCTGGGGCAGGCGGCCACTCGGCGTCCTCTCGGCGGCCCGACGACACCACATTTAAAGCAGCCTCGCCGAGCCTCGCCCTGCCGCCGTGCTGTGCGGCTCGCCTGCAGACTCATTCCGAGAGTCGCGCTGTCTCTCTCGCACTCGCGGGGCGCCTCACAGGTCGGAGGGAGACGGCGCGACGAAAGCGACTTTCTCGGAATCAGTCTGCCGGCCGCACACGGGCAGCACGGTCCGGCCGAGGTAGGCCAAGGCGGTCCTACCTCCCCCTGCTTTTACATACATGAATACATTGGGCTGCTGTACGCTGGCACGCACGTACGCACACACACTCACACACACACACACACACTCACAGGCACGCACAGGCCGTCGAGCTGGGCGGGGCAGCTCCAATTGGCGATTTGCGAACGACCAAGGGGAGGTGGTTTGGGGCAAGGGTCCGGCTGGCGTGCTCATCCGCACGTCCCGCCCTACTGCCCTCTCTGTCGGCCCTTGCAGGCCTGCCCCAACCCCGCCCCGCCCCGCCCCGCCCCGCCCCGCCCCGCCCGCCCCGCCCCGCCCCGCCCCGCCCCGCCCTCGCCCATTGTCCCGCAAGACTCGGTGCTGGGCTGCAGGCTGGCCGGGCCGGCGGCAGGGAGCACGTCCACACCACTGCTAGAAACAGCAGCCTTCCCACTCGGCCGCTGGGAGCGAATATTGGAATACTCTGACGTGAGGCGGCCGCGTCGCGTCCGTCCGGGAAATCACACCTCAGTGAGGAGAAGCGAGAGGGTGATTGCGCGAGGCGAGGCTGCGGCTTGGTTCGTGGAACAGGAACGTCGGGCAGAGGGGCACTGCACACTGATTCCGAGAGTCGTTTTCGTCGCTCTGTCCTTCCAGCACCTATACGGGACGTCCCATGGGTGCGAGAGGGACACAGAGCGGCGAAAACGACTCTCGGAATCAGTCTGCTGGTCTGGGCACGATGTGGGTCGCTCTGTGCCGCTGTCCCATGTGGTTTCAAGCTCGTGAGAGGTCTCATTGAATATAACGCCCGGGGTAATATGATTACCTTGCAGAGGTCGCGGAGCGGCGCTGGCGCAGTCGCTGTGTAAGTGCAGAGCGCTTGTGTGTGAGTGTGCGGCCCAGTCTGTCGCCCAGTGTATGGCCCCAGACCAAGCGCAGAGGTCGAGGAAACAACCCTCTTCCTCCCCCCCCCCTCCCTCTCTGTCTGTCTGTCCCTCTCACACACGCACACTGGAAAAACCTTGAAATTGTTCTTTGAGTGACTTTAGATACTTTGGGATAGTACATTATAACAGACATAGAATAGTACAAGCCGCTCATTAAGGTGTCATCCAGCTCGTACTCTTGAGCCCAGAAACCGAAGGGCTGCCGAAGGGCTGCCGAAGAGCTGCCGATGGGCTGCCAAAGAGCTGCCGAAGGACGAAGGGCTGCCGAAGGGCTGCCGAAGTGCTGCTGAAGGGCTGCCGAAGTGCTGCTGAAGGGCTGCCGAAGGGATGCCGAAGGACGAAGGGCTGCCGAAGTGCTGCTGAAGGGCTGCCGAAGGGATGCCGAAGGGCTGCCGAAGGGCTGCCAAAGGGCTGCCGAAGGGATGCCGAAGGGCAAAGGGCTGCCGGAGGACGAAGGGCTGCCGAAGGGCTGTCGAAGGGCCTTCCACGTTCCGCAGAAAGGAAGGACTCCATTTGCATTTCATTTCCATGCTGATGGCGGCGCAACTTTTAATTCACGTTCTGACCGCGAGGGCGCACTGCGAGCGCCACTGGGCGCGCCAGCAGACCGATTCCGAGCGTCGTTTTCGTCGCTCTGTCTCCCTCGCACTCGTGGGGCGTCCCGTGTGGGTGCGAGAGAGACAGATCGACGAAAACTACTCTCGGAATCAGTCTGCAGGGCTGCGCAAGGGCCGCGCCGAGGGCTGCGCCAGGGCCCTGCCAAGGGTCGAGCGAGACGAGGACGACGAAGACTTATCGAGATGCGAGATGGACTGGGGTGTGATTCCGCCGTCACTTTATTGAGTTGCCTTCACTTGCAGCCGACGGTCGGGCCCACGGTCGGGCCGGGCCGTTTCAGTCCGCGGCTCTCTCGACCCTCACAGAGCGAGGCGTGCACGGGCCGCCCTCGTCTGTCCGTCTGTCTGTCTGTCGGCATGTAGATATCGATGTTGACGGCAATTCCATACGGGCCCTTTTTGGGTGCCGCCACGCGTGTCCGTCTCTGAGCGACCCCCGGGGGGGCCTTGGAGGCCCTCGGGGCCCTGGGAGACTTGACCTTCGTGCGTGGGGCCCCTCGGTGAGGGGCGTCTGAGGCCGGCCGCCCGGGCGTCGCTGGGAACCTGCAGGCTGATTCCGAGGGTCGTCTTTCTCTCTCGCGCACTCATGGGGCGTCCCGTACAGGTGCGAGAGAGCCTCGGAATCGGTTCGCCGGCAGGACACCTGTCTGGCGGAACACCTGCCGTTGTCGTGCTTATAATTGACAATCCCGTTTGCGGCCGGGGAGCCGAGACGCGAAGGGTGGTGATTTGGGTCCGCGGGCTGAGCCCTCAGCCCTAGGCCCTCGGGCCCGAGGAAGGGAAGGATGGCGTGTGCAAGGATGCCCTGTCCCCGAGCCGGAAAGGGTGGCTTTTGACAGCTTCAGCCCTCAGACAGCCGCGAGCGTACGCACCCCCACTCCCTTCCCCGCAGCATCATCTCCTTTCATCTTGTGCCATCTCTCTCTCTGCTTGCCTGACTTTCGAGCCCCTTCCCGCCCCCTTCTCTCTCTCTCCTACTTGGTTCGCGCAACTTAGCGCGAATCGTTTCCTTTGCTCTGCAGATGTGAATTGACCCAACTTCAATCCCACAGCAAGGCGCGCAAATGACGGCCCGAAGACGCAAACGCAGCCACCATGATGCGGCCCGTTTTCTTGCAGTAGCAACCTAGTAGCGCAGTGGTTAGAGTGCTGCGTTTCTGACTGGCAGGTCTCGGGTTCGAGACTAGTACCATGAGCATATTTTTCGGCAGAGGCAACCGACTTCTTGACGAGGTTTATTCGGAGAGGATTGAGTACCAGCGCTGGCAGTGCGGGCACCATGATCCGACGGTAGCTCAGTGGTTAAGAGCACGTTGTGGAAAGCGGCAGATCCCGGGTTCGGGACCGGTAGTATATACAATTTTTTCGGCCACCAATTGCTTGGGGAGGTATATCCAGAGAAGATTGGGTACCGGCGCTGGCAGGGCGGGTGCCATGGCGACCCGGTGGCTCAGTGGTTAAGAGCATGATGTGGGAAGCGGCAGGTCCCGGGTTCGGGACCGGTAGTCTACACAATTTTTTCGGCGACCAATTGCTTGGGGAAGTATATCCACAGAAGATTGGGTACCAGCGCAGGCAGGGCGGGTGCCATGGCGGCCCGGTGGCTCAGTGGTTAAGAGCATGATGTGGGAAGCAGCAGGTCCCGGGTTCGGGACCGGTAGTATACACAATTTTTTCGGCGACCAATTGCTTGGGGAGGTATATCCAGAGAAGATTGGGTACCAGCGCAGGCAGGGCGGGTGCCATGGCGGCCCGGTGGCTCAGTGGTTAAGAGCATGATGTGGGAAGCAGCAGGTCCCGGGTTCGAGACCGCTCAAAGTACCATTTTTTCGGGACCAGATTTCTCGAACGGCAGCTCAAGAGGAGTTGCGACATCGCCACCGACAAGCTGGTTCGGTGGCTGAGCGGTCAGGGTAGAGGAGTTGACTAGACTCGGCACTCGGGGTCGCGGGTTCAAATACCCAATGTGACCCCTCTGAGGTAAGGCCTCTGAATCTGGACTCTCACTGTACCACAGAAACCGCGCGCACTTCGGGTGGGCCAGCCTAATACGAACCCACTAATCTGTCGAATTGCGCGGCAGGGAGCGTCGGATGAAGGCCCGGTTCCCATAAGAACACCGAAGCTGATCGGCGGGTCTCCTTGAGACTTTCGTATTGCCACTTTTTGCCGCCGATTTTTTCGTTTTTTTGTTGAATATTTTTATTTAATTTTTTTTTAGGTAGGCGAACTATAGGTAGGCGAAAAATGGCAATATTTTATTGAATATTTTTATTCAATATTTTTATTAGGTAGGCGAAATATAGGTAGGCGAAATAGACAGGAAGGCGAACATTTAGGTAGGAGAAATGAACAACTCCCCAATCTTCACTATACGACTTTTAGAGTGCAAGAGATGCTCTCAGAAAATCTGGGAGAATTTTATCAAATGTGATACACGTTGCTCTTGGTTTCGGAATTCGTTTTTACAGTGATGTGGTTTGACGATACGCACACTGCCCCCACGGAAAGTAGTCCGGGCCGCCCAGCGCCGTTTATCGCGCGCGGTCGAGTCGTGGAGGCGGGAAAAAGTATTGAGATTAAATTTCCATGGCGCTCCATGCCAAGAAGGCCCTAATTTTTCTAAACGAATAAGGCGTCCGTCCTAGTAATCTACTTAAGTTTGCTGGATGGAGTGGCCTGGCGGGAGCGGGGCGGGGCGTGGTAGGGCCCAACTTTAAATATGAAGTGCCCTGGATTTCCCCGTGGTCCGGCCGAGAGGAATGGGCCGCGATGTTTCCAGTGTAACTCGTGCGGTTAAATGGCACAGAATGGGGCGTGGGACGCCTCGCAGGACCAGCCCTGGCCCTTTGGCCCTATGGGAGGAAGACTAATTCGTTTGGCAGCGTCGCCCCGCCATGCCTTGCAGCGACCCGCCGATGCAGGGCGGCTGCTGCAAGGCATGGCAAGCAGGCCTGCCCACCATCGGGCCACCTCCCGTGACGTCATAGTGACGTCACGGCGAGCACCAATCGAGTTCGGGCGTGTTTCTGTCTCGCCAAATCACAATACACGGTACCTGGTTTCCCCAGGAGGCCTATAGTGGAGACGATGGCGATTTCCAGGGAGTTCCTGGGAAAACCAGGAACCTTTTTTTAACGTGTAGGTTCACGGTGATCAGGTGTCCTTGACATTTTCCTCTCTCTCCTGTTCCAGGTGAGATGCCAATGCCGGACCGAGGCCCAGCCCGGCCGATGGGGCTGACTTGCTGTGGCGCTGATAACGGTTTGAGCTTGACGCGGCCGAATCGGGCGATGGACATCGACGCGGCCAGTGGAGTTGCGCGCGTTCGAGGTCGCGGTGGAGGACTCGGCAAGAGGAAACTCGGCTCGACACGATAACCCGGCCTGGCCCGGCCTGGCCCAACCCGCCACTACATTATTTCTCCGCCCTGCAGAACCCTGCACCGCGACACCGCGACCTCCAAAGTTGGTCGCCGGGATCCGAGGGCTCCGGCCTGCCTTCGGCTTGCCCCGTCGATTAGGCCGGGCTGCAATTAACAGGCTATCGGGCATCTCCGAGGCGACACCGCGGCCTCTGCAGACTGAGAGTCGCCTTCGTCGCTCCGTCTCTCTCACACTCATGGGACTTTCCGTATGGGTGCGAGAGAGACAGAGCGACGATAAAAAGGACGACTGTCGGAATATGTCCTGGTGGAACGGTGATAGTGATTCGGCCGGACGCGTTCTGTCTCCGTCGCGCCGCTACGACGCGCCCCGTGAGTGCGAGAGAGACAGAGCGCGGAATGGACCGGCGGCCCGATTCCCGCACATCCTCTGGGTGTGATCCACGGCGCGGCTCGTGGCGCCAAGTCCGTGAATGTTTGATGGCAACGGTGCCGGCCGGTGCCCCTCCCCCCCAACCCACCCCTGTATCGCCTGAGACAAAGGCCTGTTTTACGAGGAGAGTAAAAGTTTGATCGTAACGCGACGTGTTGTGGAGACTGGCCGCCACTCCCCGGCCAGCGCGAGCCTCGGGGCTACTTCCGGTCGCCTTCTGCACCGTGCCGCCTCGCCCCACCACGCACAGTGGGCCAGAGGGCCGGTGGAGGCGGTCAAAACCCCAGACGCCTTTCGAGCTCCAGAGTCACTGAATGAGACTCGAACCGAACGTGTGACCCCACCAATGGATTCCTCGTTCGCAGAGCAATCCATTGGTGGGGTCACACGTTCGGTTCGAGTCCTGCCTTGCGACTCTGGAGCCCGAAACGCGTCTGGGGTTTTGGCCGCCTCCACCGGCCCTGGCCCACTGTGCGTCTTCGGGGTGGTGGGCGGAGGCGCCGGGTGTCTGGGGGGGACTGGGTCAGCACGGCCAGCATCGAGGCTGCCAGTGTGCTGCCAGTGCTGCGGGTCTCCCTTCCAGTGGCGTGGCAATTCCCGACAGCTAATGGTGGCAAGCAGGCCAAGCGGGCCAAGCGGGGGCGGCTCTGCTCGCCGCGCGGCCCGGGCGGGTCGGGTACCCGGCCGTGATAATAACTCCATTTCAGGGAAGTGAACAACTTTTAAATTTCTCCGCCACGGAGCCCCGCGCTTGGCTCCTCTGCTCCGCCCGGCCTGGCGCTGGCGGCGAAGGGAAGCCGTGATGGGTGGCGGAGATGGTGCGTTCGCCCGCAGGGTGAAAATAGCGAAAAATAAAAAAAAATGATAAAATGATAGCGAATGCGGAGGCCTGCTCCGACTACCCAGCGATTTTTCAGAGGGGTGACTTCCCTGTGACGTGAATTTCACTTTGCCACCGCACTTTAAAAGTCTAACGAAGCAACACTAACACCGTTTCTTTATGGATAATCAAAAAAAAAATTGAGTGAACGATATTATGGAGCTTTGTTTTCTTCGCATCTTCTAGTGAACCAAAGGAAGCCGAAAAGATTTGTAATATGGATCAGTTGACCTAAACATGTTCAAAGGCCTATTATTTTGCCGATTATTGTTGGCATCAGGTATGCTCAGACTTCTTAGCCAATTTCACAATGACAAAATCCCCTTGAAGTTGAGCTCATGCCTGATGCCACTGTACTTTTTGTCCTTAATTTTTGCCATATCTGTCTGTAAAACAAAACCGGTTTCAAAAACTCGGGTCGGCGTGCACACACAGTGTACAGTGCAGCAGCCAGACTGCGGGTGACCCTTGTGTGCGGGCCGATGCTGGCGGCCCCGCCTTGCCCTGCCTCCTCGACAGGAAATTTGCTGGACTTGAGTCTCTTCCCCGATACGCGATGGCCGATGCTAGATTGTGTTTCCGTTTCCTCTGGATGGTCCGAGCTGCGCCGGGCAGGACCTCCCCTCCCCCCCCCCTCTCCCCGGACCGCCCCTTTGATACGGCGTAGCGGGAAAAAGTTTGCTCTAAAAAGTCGGTCAGGTCCGCGTGCCTTTCCTTTCGGCCGTTGCAGTATCGTTGTTGAGGGCATGCCGTGCATACGGCAGCAGCACGACGCGACCACGCCGAAAGTTAAAATATTTTTTGCCTCTCGTTTCTCTTTCTCTCTCTCTCTCTCTCTCTCTCTCTCTCTCTCTCTCTCTCTCTCTCTCTCTCTCTCTCTCTCTCTCTCTCTCACGCGCACGTCATTCCTGTTGCGTGAAATTATGCCGTCCGTGTAAGCATTGTGCGGACAGCACCATTTTTTGCCCCCCCCTCTCTCTCTCTCTCTCTCTCTCTCTCCCTCTCTCTCTCTCTCTCTCTCTCTCTCTCTCTCTCTCTCTCTCTCTCTCTCTGGCATTGATGTTGTGCCTGGGCGCGGCGTCGCGGGGTAGTGGCGCGCTGTGTGTGTGCCGGTTTGCAGTGTACGCACGATTTCACTGGAGCCCCCGATATCGACCTTTTTTCTTCCCCTTTTTTTCGTGTCCTTTTTTTATTATTTGTGCTGCTTTTCTTTCCGCTTGGCCCCATCTAGATAGCGCAGCCTCCATTCATAACGCTACTTGATGACGAGGTGCTCTAGGGGACTCGCACGCCCCGCCCCCCCCCCCCCCCCCCCACCCGGCCCCGCCCGGCCCCGACCCCCCCCGCCCCGCCACGCCCCACCGCACCCCGCCACGCCACGCATCAGCTAAGAGGTTTGTGGTGTTTCGCCGTGTCACTCGCCCGGCATTTATCACAGCGTAAATTTCAGTTATGCCTCCGGCGCCTGAGTGCCGCCAAGCCGGAGCCGCCACTCAAAACGGACTTTCCTGATTTTGAGCCGCGGTTCACTTGAAATCAGTGCACTGGCAGCCCTCTTTTCCGGCCTGTTTCCTTCATTGCATTGTCCACCCCAATACCCCCGGAAGCTCCGTATCGGAAAACTCCAGAAGATTTGATTTCCAAAACGACTTTTTTTTGTATTACACCTGATAACCTTTGCTCGAAATTGAAACATTGTGATGTACCTGGAATTTTTCGAGGACCAAAGGCATTTTGTTTTTCAAACAGGTTCTCCAGAAATTTCCAGCATTATATTTTTTTTTACAATGAAAGGAAAAAGTGCGTCGCCCGAGGCCGCTTGGATGCGGGCAAAAGCAGCAAAGTAACTGTAGGGCTGGTTGGAGAGGTCGTCGGAATGGGCCTTGTCGATTTATTCTCTTTCCTTGTTTTTTTCTTTCTCTCTCTCTCTCTCTCTCTTTTTCTTTTCCAGTCGGACGAGGCCATGAGTCCACGAAGGACGGCCGCCCGCTCGCTACATCTCCGATCGCGGCGGGGAATTCAATACCTCACAGATACCGCGCAGCAGGGCGAAGCAGGGCTGCAGCCTCACTGTAATTGGAGGCTGATTTATGTGGATGCCCGAGTTAAAAAGCGCCAGCCCCGCCCCGCCCCACCCCCCGCCCCGCCCCGCACAAACACTGTCGCGTCTGCCCTCCGCCTCGCTTCGAGGCCCGGGGCCAGCCCAATGATAAGGGCAACGCCGTCTGTCCTTGCGAAGCTGTCTCCACGCCCCGCCGCCGCACAGTGGGCCAGAAGACCGGTGGAGGCGGCCAAAACTCTAGACGCGTTTTGAGCTCCAGAGTCGCTAAATGGGACTCGAACCGAACGTGTGACCCCACCAATGGATTCCTCGTTCGGTGAGCAATCCATTGGTGGGTTCACACGTTCGGTTTGAGTCTTGCTTGACGACTTTGGAGCTGAAAACGCGCCTGGAGTATTGGCCGCCTCCGCCAGTCTTCTGGCCCACTGTGTGCCGCCCAGGGTAGGCAAAAGACGACGGAGCTAGTCACATCCCACCCGCTAGGTGCACCTGCTGCTCGCTCCTCCGGTACCAGTGTTGTTTCAGCTCGTGTGTGCGCCCGGGATCGGGTGGATTTAGGTCCAGCAGCTCGCAGCCTTGCAGCGCCCCTTGCAGGTGCAGGGTCCGTGAGGGTCCCATCCACCCGAGAAGGCGGAGAAGCGACTCTAGTTGGGTCCTTCTGCTTCAATTCCGTAGTGCATTGCAGTCTTTCATTTGTATCTGCATGCAGTGCGGAAGTGAGGTGGAAGAGACCTGAAAAGCGTCAGGCCGCACCGCCGGGCCGCTGGACCGTTGGACCGCACCGGGATAGCCGACCGACGAACCCGCACCGAACAGCAGCACTATCTCCGCACTGGACGAGTCGCCTTCCAGGACCTCGTTGACGTTGAACAAGAAGAAAGAAGAAACCAATACGATTCCATGAAAACCTTCAAGTCGCAAGGGCACAACGTGTTTATGAAAAAACAGTATCATAAAGAATGATGATTAACTATTGTCGCTTGTTGA